>NC_081406.1:303721933-303911933 GCF_030272615.1 Cryptomeria japonica | reverse complement strand
ATCAATTGGTGTTGTATGGTGTTTGTGCTCATCTGGTTCCTTTTAATTTTGGATGTATGAATGGTATTATGACCTCAAAATGTATAATGTAATTTAGGTGATATTAATCTTAATTGCATGTATGAAGTTATCAATGAAATGTAGGAATATGGATTATGATGAATGCAGTTTAAGTGATGCAATGTAACAAATGACAGTTATATATATTCAATCATGCTTAGTTTAATCTCTTATGGAATTTAATTGCTATGTTCATGTTGTATTCATTCTATCATGAGTTGGTTTAATCAATCTCATTGTTAATTGGATTAATACACCTTAATGTTCATTAGATTAATCAAGTAATCTGCGTTGGAAACCCTTTAGGAATTTGTGTTATGTCTTCCACTTGTGCAAATTTAATTGCAATGTTTAACTTAATGCATCTTAAAGTTCATTAATGTGTTCTAATTATTTTAAAAATATATATATATGCACTCTTTTTGAGTGTTTGTAGTTGTTTTCTTTAGGGTATCTTGATGGGACATTACACTTGGTATCAGAGCCAAGGTTTGCAAATACTAGGATCTCTAGTGAAACTTGTGCCCTTAGTTTGGTGTGCAGTATGTAGTATTTTTGTTGTGTGCTTGTCTCTCTGATGTACTCTTGGGAGTATCGCTTGGAATCTTGAAGATCTTAGATTTTCATGCTCTATTCTTTATCTCGCTCTTTCTGAAAACCCTAAATGAGTGTAACATGTGTATTCCGTTCTTTCTCTTCCTGATTGATAGTGGTTGTTGTGTGATTATATGTGCATTGTTTTCTTGTAAGATGTTTAGGTCTACAATTAATCTCATTTTTTAGAGATAATTAGATGTACCTTCTTAACTGTTGTTATACTATTTAGATTAGCTTAATAGGTTGAATAATGCATTGTCTTAAAGTATGAATTTGTGCTTGTGTTATACTTGTAATTGTACCCAGTGTTGTAATGATGAGAACTTATAGAGAAAATGTTGTGTGTAGTCATAGTGAAATAAATGTATTTCTTCCTTCTTCTCTTTAGAAAATTAAAATATCTGTATGTTGTTATTTCCTAACATATTAAATTGATGTTGTATAAATAAAATGTGTAAATGTAGAATGTGTTTGATGTTCTTACATAACCACATTTTAGATAATTGGTAATTTCAATTTTCCTTCTTCTCCTCATGTTTTGACATTCAATGAATAGTCATAGTTAATGATGTGATTTTTAGTAGTGAGTGGTTTCATTATAAAGTTAGCATGCAAGGAAAGAGTGAAAATTTATTATTCTCATTTGGAAATTAAAACATTAGTGGCATCTTTAATGTAAGGAAATATCATGATAAGCCAATTTGCATTCTATTATATCAGTAGTAAAATGAAAATAGTACAATAAGGATGATAGGCATATAGGGAGAAATTTAGTCTTACTTGGGTGAACTTGTTGGTTTACGTGCATATGTTTGAAGTGTTTGACTATTAAAAAAATTCTCTTCCTTCTCTTTGTATCTAGTTATGAAGAATAAAAGAAATACCAGTAAATGATGTAATTTAATTAAAATTAAATATAAATAATTGTTAGTTTGCAACGAATATTATAAGGCATGTACTAAGGAATGTCTCTTTCATTTTGAATTGAAGACCAAAGTGTTTTGTTTTGCCTATGAGTGCATCATATCAAGTAAGTAAGTAAATGGAATATCTTTTTGCATATACTCTCTAGGCAGTCCATGCAATTTGGATGATTGATAGATCATGAAGGGGAAAAGTATTGATTAAGATAATTTTATCACTACATGTAGAATGTGTATGGAGAATAGGAAATTAATCGCATATGATTCCATTTTATTTGAAAAATAGAATTCTTAGCTTCGCAAAACCTTTGTGTAATTGTTAAGAACTGCCAAAATGATGTGTTTGGTTAGTAAAATTATAGAAAATATGTTACTTCCTTACCATATTCGATTTGTTAATTTTAGTAAGATGGATAAACGATAATGTTGGGAAGGTGACACTTGTGAATTAAGATTGCATGGTATTAAAGTATACTAGTTAGTCTAATAGCCTTAGTGTCTATTGTTCATTCTCTAACACACTTAGGATGTGTGATCTTGGATGTAGTGTAACGGTTACTCCCTATGATGTGGCTGAAAATGGTCACTTTGTTTCATGTTTTTATTGTGATAGTGTTTTGACTATCTTTTGACTTGTGTTTTGTGGCTAAGGGGCTAGCATTTTCTTTTGAATTTTTTTTTATGATGAAATGGCCACTAAATTTCTCGTTCCTTTTTATTTAATTTGACACTTGTCATGTTTTCGATTTGTTGATTTTCAAAATTGCCGGTATTTTTCTTATTTATTATCGTATTTGGTGATCATCATTTGGATGACGTTCTTTTGAGATCTTTGGTGGTCATTTTGAATTTTTGTATTAGTTGGCCTAGGCTATGTATTAAGTGTTATTTCTATCATGTTCACTTGAACCTCTGATAGTGTGTTAAGGGAGAACACTGCAGAGTGTGATTCTAGGCATAATGAGGTAACTAATTAAATAACAAGATTAGTTAAGGAAATAAGTGTATTTTCTTTGATAAAATTGGTTTTAAATCGTCTGAATTAGAAGATGTAGTAGAAAGAAGTGTGAATTGGACCTAGTTAATTATGTGGTAGCTTTAAATAATTATTAATGATATGTAGACTTATTGTCTCATTGAGTGTTTGAAAAGCCTACATGAGTTCTAATTGAATTAAGTAGACCTTAGATGGTTGAACATAGGTAATTATATATTCATTTCTTCTTTCATATGATGTCATATCTTGAATCAAGAATGATGTTTTGATGTTGTTATTGATGCGATTTTGCACCCTAAACCTTAATTCATTTAATATTTATGCATTATTTACCTTAGAGGTAGTGTGAAATATTAGTTATGACTTAATTTTAAATGTATTTTGAGAGTATGTTGTGCTTAACCTGGTAAAGCGGGAAGTGTGTATAATTAGGATATTGTAGTAGACATGCAAATACCATCTTTATGATGCTTATTGATATAAAATAAATGTTTTCATGTTTGGATAAAATAAGTTATGATGTTTTGTTGAATGATATGTATATTTTTGGATAAGGATTTCTATAGAAGATCTTTTCTTATATGAGTGTATGTTGGGATAGTAGTTCCTAGAAGCTGAATAAGGTGTTAGTATGTATAACCTAGGTAATTAGAGATAATGAATCTTGTTGTACCTCTTTTAATGCATTGATTTCTATAATTAAGGAATGTAAAAGGAAAATTGTTCAATGTTAAGTAATTGATTTAGTAAAGGCGGGAAATATTTTTGTTAAATTAGATGACTTGGTTGTTGATTTCTATACATTAGTATATTGATTTTGTGGATTGCATTATCCTTAAGTTGAGTTGTCATTTTGGGTTATGATATGTGAGTGTGATGACTTAGATGTCCTTTTTTTCCATCCTAGCCTTACAACTTCCAGGAGTAAGTTGAACCCTTGGGGGGGAGAATGTAGTACCCCTACCCTATTCAGACCCTGTTTGACCTCATTGACTAAGGTTGACTTTTTAGTGCCTTATGTGGATGGTTGATTTATTGTGATTGTGATGCGTATTCTGGTAATGACGCTTTGGAGTATGTTTGGTGAATATGATTATGTATTATAGTCCATTGAGGAATAGATATTGATAAGGCGTTATTTCTTATTGATGACTAGTTGTAAACTTTGCTTCTATATTATACTTTATAAATGATCCAATATTAAGGTTATTTAGTGTTACTAATGATGGACTAACACATTTAAGTTAAGTGCGAGTTGCTTTATGTATATGTTGCCGTGTTGTATGAAAGTGTATGGGGTGCAAGGAGATGATTTTCCTTCATTCACTTCAGTGAGATAGGGAATACCACGATTCTCCTTCAATGGTGTGTCTACTATGTTTGTATATATATGCATATGTGGTTTGTTGATATAGATAATTGCAGGTACAAGTACCATGTGATAACTCAATGATGAACAGTGAGTACCAAACCGGTACTGAGAGGGGGGGGGGGGGGGGGTGAATCAATACAGACACAAAAACTTTTCCTGAACCGGTTTGACTATAAACAGTGCACTTGACAGACAAACACAAATACCGGTCTAAACCAGATTACTACCGGTTAAACATAATGAGACTGTGAAAGACATAAACGGACAACACTTAGCTTTCCATACAACCTACTTCCTCATTTCCACTTTATCCTTATGCATAAATAGATATTCTATCATTCTGAGATACAATAATTTGCTAGATCAACATGATTCACCACTAAACAAGAAATAACAAAACATCACATGAAAGAGGCATCACACATGACACACATATTTTTCACGTGGAAACCGAACTGGGAAAAACCATGGTGGGAATGAATACCCACAAGCTGTTTTTGAACTCTTTAGAAGTTCACTCTGTTAGGAGCCTAGTTGGGTTAAAGACTATTACAACAGGTTTTGTTAGGAACCGATCCTGTTAGGGATCACCCGGTTAAGGGATGGCTAGAATACCCAGTTAAGGGTTAAATCCTGTTAAGGGTTACCTTGTTAGAGGATTTTATGAGCTCAATGGCTTTGAGTCACCTTGTTAAAGGATTTACAGCAAGCTGGTTAAAGCTACCCTATTAAGGGATTTTCCAACTATTGAAGTGATTAGAGATCAACAAATATTACAATGATCTGGTAATAGCACTCAATGCCAATGCAGATCTGGTTTAGTTCCTTCCTTCTACACACACACTTTGTAGGTATCAATTCTCTTATTTGGTCTGGCAAGAATCACGTATCTCTGCACTTAAATACACACACAACATTTGCCAACAACTTCAACATAAAATACAACATCGACCTTATGGGAAATAGATAGGTCGGTAGCATAAACCCTAAACCCTAAAAATTTAGGTTAAGCAATTCAGTCGGTTCAATCCTGACCATTGAACACTTTGCATTTGAATACAATGGTCTTGAATAGATCTCAAGACATTCTCCATCATTCATTCTTCACTGCTTCTTGGAGGCGATAACCCATCACGCGTTCTTCACCGTTTGTAGGGACTTCGCACATTCTCAAGGTAGATAGGATCAATCCCCTTCATGCAAGATCCTTCATGCATATGAGGCTGATGTGGCAACATGATCTGATCTCTATTACAATGCTAGCTCATCACACAATGCCATCGGTTGAATCACACGGGCTCAAAACACTTCAACCAAAAACCCTGAGGTTGGAACTACCAACCGGTAGTCATACCATATTAAACCTTGATAGAGAATATTCCATATACTAGTTCACTTGGATAAACATACCGCTTCACCTTTTGCACATATACCAGTTCACAACATTATACCAGTTCACTTTGCCAGTTGCTTAACTTCAATAAACTGGTTCATCTTAAACATATTACCGGTTCACTCTTCAGCATATTACCGGTTCACTCTTCAACATATTGACATCAATGACAACACAATATCATCATGTCAACATACTTTTCTCATATGCCAACAATCTCCCCCTTTGGCATTGATGGCAATATACAAAGATATCTCTCTTTCTGCATCACATCTTCTCCTTAATACTGCAGATATCTTCTCCGCTTCACATCTTCTCCCCCTTTGACAATAATGCCAAAGTGAAGGCAAGAGCTTCCCTGTTCCACTATGCTGCTCCCCCTGAGGAGTAGCATCCTTCAACACATCAATCCTGAAAAGATATAGCAAATTAAGATCTGACTGATGTGGAGCACAAACCTTTAGTTTACCTCTTGAAGGGGTAGCACCCCTAATTCACCTCTCAAATAGGTAAAAGTATCCTTCGGTAGAGGCTTGCTGAATATATCTACTAACTACTCCTTACTGGAAACATGTTCCAATATCACCTCTTTGTTCTAAACCTTTTCCCTCAAGAAATGATACTTGAGTTCAAAGTGCTTGGTTCTAGCATGTAAAACTGGGTTCTTGGAGATGTTAATTGCACTTGTATTGTCACAAAATATACTTACTAGTTTAGATATAGGAACTTTGAAGCCATTCAATACATGCTTCATCCAAATAGTTTGGGTGCAGTTCATAAAATCTGCAACATACTCCACTTTTGTTGTAGACTGAGAGATAGAACTCTGCTTTTTACTCATCCATGAGACCAGTGTACCACCGAGAAAGAATACACCACTGGTTGTGCTCTTCCGGTCATCCAAATTACTAGCCCAATCAGCATCTGTGAACACTTTCAGGTTGAAATCATCATTGTATGGATACCATAATCCATAGTCAATAGTTCCCTTCAGATATCTAAGGATCCACTTGACTGCTAGCAAGTGGGATTCTCTTGGGGTTTTCTGAAACCGAGTGGTAATACCCACTGCATGTGCAATGTACAGTCTGCTATGCACTACATAATGCAACTTACCAATCATTGATTTGTATTCCTTCTCATTTACCAATGTTGAGTCATCCTCTTTTGATAGTTTATAACCAGTCACCATTGGTGTACCAACCGATTTGTTGTCTTCCATGCCAAAGGTCTTCAACACCTCTTTGAAATACTTGGACTGAGTAATAAAGATTCCATCTTTCATTTGCCAAATCTACAATCTAATGAAGAACTTAATCTCCCCTATGAGTGACATCTCAAATTCCTTCTTCATCTCATCTGCAAAGTCATGACTCATGTTGTCATCTCCACCAAAGATTATGTCATCAACAAATACTTCATAGATCAAAATCTGATCTCCTTCTGATTTCAAGTAGATATTACTATCTTCACTTGTTCTTTCAAATCCAGTCTTCACAAGATGGGAGTGCAAGCGTTCATACCATGCTGTAGGTGCCTGCTTCAGTCCATACAAGGCTTTATGTAGCCTACACACCATGTCACTATCTTCTGATAGGGAAAACCCATCTGGTTGCTCTATATATACCTCTTCTTCAAGTATTCCATTTAGAATTACAGATTTTACATCCATTTGGTATACCTTGAATCCTTTAAAAGCTGCATATGCAAGAAGCATACGAACTCCTTCCGATCTTGCTACTGGAGCAAAGGTTTCTCCATAGTCTTCTCCTTCTTCTTGGGCATATCCTTTACATACTAGCCTGGCTTTGTTCCTTACCACTGTGCCATCCTCATTTAGTTTATTTCTAAAGACCCATTTGGTTCCAATGACATTTTTATGCTCTGGTCTGGGTACCAAAGACCATGTACCATTCTTTTCTATCTGATCAAGTTCCTCTTCCATTGCCTTGATCTAGTCTTCATCTTTATGTGCCTCTTTGAATTATTTAGGCTCAAATTTAGAGATCATACAGGATTTTTCTCTGACCTTTCTTCTTGTAAGAATTATTGCATCTTTGTCTCCTATGATCTGCTTTGGATCATGATTGAGTTTTACATACCTAGGTATATTCTTAATAGATTCCTCTTGCTTTTTTTCTTCATCCTCATCTTCATCAACATCAGCATCCACCAGTGTAGGAGCACAATTACTGGTGTTGGGCTGATTTGCAACTGATTCCCAGAAGGTTACTATCGGTTCATCTCCTACATGCTCTTTGCCAGTTTCCTCAGGTTTCTCAGAGTTTTCATCAACCCTAACATTGATGTTTTCAACAATTCTCTAAGTCCTATTGTTGAAACATTTGAGAGCTTTTCTCTTTGTGGAATACCCTAGGAATATTCCCTCATCACATTTAGCATCAAACTTGCTCTGATGTTCACTCCTCTTGATATAGCATTTACTACCAAACACTCTAAAGTAGCTTACCACTGGTGTCTTACCGGTCCAATACTCATGAGGAGTCTTATCCTTTCCTTTCTTGATGAGTACCCAGTTCATTGTGTAGACTGTAGTGCTCACCGCTTCTCTCCAAAAGGTGTGAGCAACCTTTCCTTGGATCAACATAGTTCTGGCCACTTCAACCACAGTCTGGTTGTTCCTCTCTACTAATCCATTCTACTGTGGAGTCTGGGGGGCAAACAGTTGCCTCTTGATGCCATTCTCTTCACAATATTTGTTGAATTCCCCTCCTTGATCAGTTCTAAGGCATTTGATTCTTCTATCGCTTTCCTTTTCTACCAATGCTCTGAAATATTTGAACTTTCCAAAGGCTTCAGACTTGTCCTTCAGGAATGTGACCCACATCATTCTTGAGCAATCATCTGTAAGAATCATAAAATACCTATCTCCCTGCACATTCTTAGTTTTCATAGGACCACACAAATCAGTATGCACAAGATCAAGTAAATTGTCTACAGTGAAGGATTTACCTTTGAAGGTTGAGGAAGACATTTTCCCCAGTTGACACTCTCTGCACAAAGGATTTTTTGGTTTTGTCAACATAGGCAATCCTCTAACTACCTTGATCTTACTGGCCTTCATAATATTGTCAAAGTTTACATGGTAGAGTCTCCTATGCCATATCTAGTTGTCCTCAAACTTAGCCATAAGACATGTACTGACATTAGCATTTAGCTGAAATAGGTTACCTTTGGTCTGCATACCAGTAGCCATCAGATCACCACTCTTTCCTTTGATTTTGCACATTCAATTTTTGAATTCTAGAGTGAGTCCATTATTATTTAGTTGAGCAATAGTCAAAAGGTTGTGCCTTAGACCTTCTACCCAATACACATTGTCAGCACTGCTTCTTCCATTCAGAGAGATGGGCCCTCTGCCTTTTACCATACATGGTGCATCATTACCAAAATGAACTACACCACCATCATACTCTTCCAAAGATAGAAACTTACTCTGGTCACCAGTCATATGGTGAGAATAGCCATTGTCAATAATCCACTCATTGGAATTATCAAAGTAGGAGACAAGAGCCTTCTTGTCTAACACATCTTCCTTGACTACTACAAACACAATATCTTCATTTTCTTCATCTTCCGATTCCTCATTAGTGACACCTTCATCAACTGCTACAAAATAATTTCTCTGGTTTCCTCCTTTGAACTTCTTGAACTTTTCCAGTTTGTCCTTACTATCACCATTAGGACAGTTTACAAAAATGTGTCCTATCCAGTTACAAGAGAAGCATTTCAAAGGAAGCTTACCTATGTATTTACCAGTTCCCTTAGGAAGTCTCTTGGAAAGGAGAGCTTCAAATTCCACCAGGATCTCCTCATCATCCATTTCTCTGCTCGGTCTTGGTTCGCCACTGGTACTAGCTTCTTTGCCTTTTCTAGATGGTGTAGCAGATGCTCTAAAGGCTAATTCAGTCTTCTAAACACTGCCATCAAAACTATTTAGCTCATAGGCTATCAACTTTGCAATGATGGAGTCTAGGGATACCTTAGTCTTTTCTATTGACCTCAACTCTTGAATAGCAGCAACCCTTATTGCATAGACCAGTAATAAGGATCTCAAAACTTTGTTAACAATAGTGGAATCCTCCATTTTACCACCTACACTCTTCATATCTCCAACAATAGTTTTGATTCTTATTCCATATTGTTGAATGGTATCTCCTTCAACCATCCACATGTCTTCAAACTTTCCTTTAAGGCTTTCTTCCTTAGCTTGTTTCACATGCTCATCACCGCCATAGATATTCTCAAGAGTATCACATACTTCTTTGGGATTCTCTTTGTCCTGAACATCAATAAACTCAATGTCAGATAAACTACTAATTAGGGCTTCCATGACTTGCCCATTCTCTTGAATCTCTCTCTTTTGGTCATCAGTGAGAGTACCGGTAGGGATAACATAAACATTCTCAACATAGCTCCAATGTTGAGAACCCATGCTTCTAATGTATATCTTCATTTTGTCCTTCCATATTTTAAAGTTATCTCTGTTGAACTTTGGACCTTCCCTCTTCATCATTATAGTAGGATATTTCCCTCATGCAGTTAAGCTTTCAACATAGAGGACTTGGAGGATGCTCTGATACTATTTGATAACTCAATGATGAATAGTGAGTACCAAACCGGTACTGAGAGGGGGGGGTGAATCAGTATAGACACAAAAACTTTTCCTGAACTGGTTTGACTGCAAATAGTGCACTTGACAGACAAACACAAATACCGGTCTAAACCAGATTACTACCGGTTAAACATAATGAGACTGTTAAAGACATAAGTCGACAACACTTAGCTTTCCATACAACCTACTTCCTCATTTCCACTTTATCCTTATGCATAAATAGATATTCTATCATTCTGAGATACAATAATTTTCTAGATCAACATGATTCACCACTAAACAGGAAATAACAAAACATCACATGAAAGAGGCATCACACATGACACACATATTTTTCACGTGGAAACCCAACTGGGAAAAACCACAGTGGGAATGAATGCCCACAAGCTATTTTTGAACTCTTTAGAAGTCTGCTCTGTTAGAAGCCTAGTCCGGTTAAAGACTATTACAATAGGTTCTGTTAGGAACCGATCCTGTTAGGGATCACCCAGTTAAGGGATGGCTAGAATACCCGGTTAAGGGTTAAACCCTATTAAGGGTTACTTTGTTAGAGGATTTTATGAACTCAATGTGTTTGATCACCCTGTTAAAGGATTTACAACAAGTTGGTAAAAGTTACCCTATTAAGGGATTTTCCAACTGTTGAAGTGATTAGAGATCAACAGGTATTATAATGATTTGGTAATAGCACTCAATGCCAATGCAGATCCAGTTTAGTTCCTTCCTTCTGTACACACACTTTACAGGTATCAATTCTCTTATTTGGTCTGGCAAGAATCACATATCTCTGCACTTAGATACACACACAACATTTGCCAACAACTTCAACATAAAACATAACATCGACCTTATAGGAAATAGATAGGCCGGTAGCATAAACCCTAAACCCTAAACATTTAGGTTGAGCAATTCAGTCGGTTCAATCTTGACCATTGAACACTTTGCATTTGAATACAATAGTCTTGAATAGATCTCAAGACATTCTCCATCATTCGTTCTTCACCGCTTCTTGGAGGCGATAACCCATCACATGTTCTTCACCGTTTGCAGGGACTTCACACATTCCCAAGGTAGATAGGATCAATCCCCTTAATCCAAGATGCTTCACGTGCACGAGGCTGATGTGGCAACATGATCTGATCTCCATTACAATGCTAACTCATCACACAATGCCATCAGTTGAATCACACAGGCTCAAAACACTTCAACCGAAAACCCTGAGGCTGGAACTACCAACCGGTAGTCATACCATATTAAACCTTGATAGAGAACATTCCATATATCGGTTCACTTGGACAAACGTATTACTTCACCTTTTGCAGATAAACTAGTTCACAACATTATACCGGTTCACTTTGCCAGTTGCTTAACTTCAATAAACCGGTTCATCTTCAACATATTACCAGTTCACTCTTCAACATATTACCGGTTCACTCTTTAGCATATTGACATCAATGACAACACAATATCATCATGTCAACATACTCTTCTCATTTACCAACACCATGTAGGTACAAGGTATCATCTCCACCTGGCTCCACAGGTCTGAGGGTACTTGATTAACCTAATGGAAGTGGAGGAGGTAGTTCTAAGGTCTAAATGTCATCTCTAGCCTTGCTTAATTGTGAGCGTCATCAGTCTTTTGTTTTCCCCATCAATTTGCCAAGTAGGCCACTTTTCTGACATTGGTATGTGGGTCATGTTCTATTTTGATTTCAATTGAGTGTTGCGTGTTATGCGTTTTGTGTGTTTAATTATTCTCTTCTTGAGTAGTTAATGAGAATTTAATATGTGTCGTGTTGATTAAAGGGAATTAAGAATAAATTATATTAAAATTATTTTTATGGTTAATTAATTAATTGATTGTTTTTAATTGTCTAAGTTAGAGTGAATGTTGAATTATTAGTGAAAGTAAAATTATATTTGGCTTGAGTAATTGTTTTAAAAATAAAATAAAATAAGACCATTGTTTTTATAAATTGATAAATCAAATTCTATTAAGCTAGCAAATTAGAGTATTTATCTATTACCATATGGTGGAATTAAATATGTGTTATGCATCTTTGAACAATTAGTATTATTTTCCAAATTTTGGAGATTTCCAACCCTACAATGGTTTTTTGAAATTTTGATTGGGAAGGATTTTCTTGGAGATATTTTGTGGGTAGTAACTTGTTGGATTCGAGCAGGAAAACTCTTTTTGCTACTCAGTTCTCGTGAGTTCTTTCAGAGTCTTTGGCTCCATGTTTCATTTTGAAATTCTTCAACTTGAAGGTGAGTTTGATTTGATTTCTTCCTTGATTCTTTATGAAATTGTGTAATTCTTGTTGCAAATGGATAGCAAATGGATTTAGAACTTTTCTCAAACTTGAATATTGGATTTTGATTTAGATATGAATTTGTATGTTTCAATTTTTAAAATGAGAGTTGCTTTAGGGAAATGCTGCCCAAATTTTTATCTATGCCCAAAAAGTGAATTTTATTTCAAAAGTGTGATGTTGTTCACCCATCAACCAATGGGTTTTAAGAAATTTTTGATTTGGCAAGTTTTTTTTTTTTGAGTTTTTGGAGGTCCATCAATGGTGGATGGCCTCCAAAACCTAGTTATTGGTCTCCTTAGACTTTTTGAAAAATGTGTATTTGATGTTTTAAATGTGAAATTATTATGTGGAATAATGATATCATATATAAAAAATTTATTTGTGGATTGAATCGGATCCATTCTCCTAGCGTTAGGGCCAATTGAGTAATTGAATACATGTGCTGGAAATGCATTGTTGTCATGAGTTATTTGTGTGATTTTATTTTTTTTAAAAGAGGGTTTCAATTTACCCAATTTTGAAAGTCAGATAGAAAACTAAATCTTGAATGTTGGAAAACCTCAGGTAGATATTTCTCTTTTATGAATTTGTTGATTTAATATAGCTCTTGTATGCTTCTCTGTATTTTACAAAACAAAAATACCCTTGTATTTCTCAAAGGAGAAATTTGAAGAAAATGAATGAAAAAAAAAAATAACCGTATGTGTTTGGGCATATATATCTATGTGAGCAGAGATTTTTAAAAAAAAATATTAAAAAAATAATATATTTTAACATGAGGGGAGGCGTTGCCATCCCCAAACCCCATGGTTGTGGGGAGAGGGCACCACTACGTGGTGCCTCTCAAACCACTGTGGTGGGGAGAGACACCATGTATGTGGTGGATCACCACATACATGGTGTCTCTCCCCACCACGGTGGGTTGAGAGGCACCACGTAGTGGTGTCCCCTTCGTGTTGGGGGCAGAAAATCTCCTCCCCACACACCACGATATGCCTCCCCATATCAAAAAAATCTGTCGTGGACCATTGTTAAACAAAAATATATAAAACAACGTAGTCATTATTATATGATTTTTGGTGTTTTCAATATACGTTTTAATACGATTATATATATATATATATATATATATATATATATATATATATATAATTTGTAATTTGTAACTTTTAATTTGTAAACTTGTAATTTTTATTCTGAATATAGTGCTAGATGAAATTCAATTTTAAAAAGAATTATGTTTTGAATTTTATATATATATATATATATATATATATATATATATATATATATATATATATATATATATATATATATATATATATATATATATCTGTGTGTGTGTGTGTGTGTGTGGGTATATATTTATACTATAGATTTCAAATTTATTATAAGAAGAAAATGTTAAATTTTGATTTGATGTAAACGCAAATTAGTTGCAAAAATGAAATTTATATTGTTAGTCGTCAATTATGTTTAGTTGATATGACTTTGATTTGGAAAGATTATTTTGATTTATATATCGAATTTAGTTTTCAAAAGTACTTTAAATGTTAATTTCATTATCTTGAAATTCGAAATTCAACTGGTATTTATTATAGACAAATTGGCTTTAATTGAAATGATTTTATATTTGTCTTTAAATGATGGTTTATTTAGGCTTCGAGTTGTTGTTACTATTTTTAAGATGTGTGGTTTAAAATCAAGTATTGAGCTAAGATATTTGGGTTATACGTTTACATGAATCCTTTTAATGCATTATTCTCTAATGTGGATTTTATTATCATTAAAGAGTTAGTTATTGAAATAGCTGCTATTAGAGAGAGTTAGTTTTTAATTATATTTCGAGTAATCATTAGGTTTCCTTAACATGGATGAATTTAGAGTGCAAGTAGATTCGTTTGAGTGTTTACTTTGATTGGTGAATTTTTGGTGTTGATTTGGTAAATTCATTATTGTGTCATGATGGCATGTTGTTGAATGCAATTTTTAATGTGCAAATTGATTTGGTTAAGTTTTCATTGTGTTCATACTTGCCTTATTGTGGTTTTGGTCTTGTTTTGAGGATAGACCAGTTGTTCGTTCCACACATCCAATTGATTTAACCTTGGTAGAAGGTTTGTTTAATCAAGTTGTTCTTCAGTTTTTCTTTTTGAACTCCTTATGCTAGTTGGCTTTTGTGAATTGTCTTGGAGTTCTTTGGAGGTTGTGTAGTGTCATAAGAAAGAGTGGCTTTCAATGCGGGTCATGCCCAAAGAGGTTAGTAGTGTAACCCATCGAAAGTGAGATTAATAAAGTGATAACTTAATTAAAAAATGGGGGGTTGGGTTTTACAAACACTAATCAAGATAAATTGTGCCCTACTCATGGTTGAGTGTTGGTACAAACTTAAGATGTAGTGGGAAGGGCTAGAATGGCAAACCAACTACCTTGTCTATACAAAAGAACTACATGAGACATGGATGGGGGCCCGAGGTTCGGGAGAGGCTACTAGGGTAACCCAGGACAAGGACTGGGGCCTATGGAGGCCTACCAGGGTAACCCATACCAGCTATGCAATGACACTCTTCCCTTATGTTCACTAGTGTGTAGTCATGTATTGGCTTTACTTGGAGCACTCTTGTGAGATTCATGCTTGTAGTCTTATGTCTTGTGTGAGTACCTAATGTACATGTGACACCATGTGATGCTTTTTTATGGCTTGATTGAGGGCCTTATTACTATCTCCTAGCATGGAGGGGCAATTCTTTTTTGGGTCACATGGTCGGGTGGTAGAGCCACTTTCCATTGGGTATTTTGTTTGTTCGCTCTTGCGATGGATTAGCTTTGCAGGTGCTCCAGTTGTTATTTTGTATTTACTTCATTCCATGTTTTAGATGGATCATTTTGTTCTTCTCGGATAATTCATGTATCTTTTGGACCCTATGTGGTCATATGTATCATTTGTTTATATATTCCTTGATGGCAGGCTGTAATTGAAGTAAACTTTATGTATTTTTCATCTTTTATTTATTAGAATGGTCTTGCACTTGAAGCGGACCCGAAGATGTAGCCCATTAGGGGTGAACTCTGATATCAATAGGTGTTGTATGGTGTATGTGTTCATCTGGATCCTTTTAATTTTGGATGTATGAATGGTATTATGGTTAAAATGTATAATGCAATTTAGGTGATATTTCTTAATTGCATGTATGAAGTTATCAATTAAATGTAGGAATATGGATTATGATGAATGCAGTTTAAGTGATGCAATGTAACAAATGGAAATTGTATATATTCAATCATGCTTAGTTTAATCTCTTATGGAGTTTAATGGCTATGTTCATGTGGTAATCATTCTATCATGAGGTTGTTTAATCAATCTCATTGTTAAGTGGATTAATACACCTTTATGTGCATTGGATTAATCAAGTAATCGTCATTGGAAACCCTTTAGGAGTTTGTGTTAAGTCTTCCACTTGTATGAATGTTATTGCAATGTTTAACTTAATGCATCTTAAAGTTTATTAATGTGTTCTAATTATTTTTATAAAAAAATGCACTCTTTTCGAGTGTTTGTAGTTGTTTCCTTTAGGGTATCTTGATGGGGCATTACACATACTAAAAGGAGGTCAATGAATAAAAGTTCAAAATAACTAATGTCTCATTTCAATAATCTTGATACTACACTAGAGAAAGCTCAATTGTTATCAATTGTACTTACTCATAAAGAGTTAATAGATCCACTGAAATTGTTGGGTATAGATACAACAAGTAAAAAGAGGAAAACTTCTCAGCTACAAAAATCTATTGTGTAAAGCCCCGCTAGGAAACCCCTAAGGGTTTAAGTTAAAAACACTCAAATAGAGTGTAAATTTTTTTTTTAAATAACAATTAAGAGCGTTAACGAAAAGTTACAATATTAAGATAGTTTGAAGTTATCTCAGTTCATAATTAGACACAACATTAAGATACATTGGAGTTATCCGACAACTTAGATATCACAGCGGAAGGCTAAAATGATCCTAAGGAGTTCCCCAACGCGATTACATAACCTTACACCTAACTCAACTTGCGTCATTAGATCCATTAAACTGGATATCATAATTGCGAGATAATGCATAGATCTTGAATTATATATGTGTTCAAGATATGACATCTTAGAATTTTAGGAAGTGTTCATTGACTTTGGTGGTTAGGAGGCCTTTGGTAGGTTATTTATTCAATGCACTTAAATTCATAATTTCATTTAGAGGTCTCCAAATAGGTTCCAAGCGTTTAATATAATGAGGTTCATTCATTGGGATTAGGGAATCCATTCACAATCGATATCATCCTTTAATATTAAAAGTATGGTTAATTTAGACGAGATTCATTCATTAAGGATTAATTACAATTAATAGAGTGAGGCCCTTTCATTTGATTTCATGCATAGCCAACTAATGAGTTGAAGTTCTTTTATGAAAGGTGAAATGTGAGTAGCCTTAGAATTCATTTGAAGTTTTGTTAATGCAAATAGATGGACTAATTTCATTAAGGTGGTTATGCATTAGGACACACGAGAGAATCCTTCAAATTAAAGTATCGTTAACTAGATGAGATTCATCATTTCAAGATTAGAGTAATAAGATCATAATGACGTTCTTCTATTAGGATTAAAATACAATTATCTTATTGCATATCTCTTTTTTTTTTTTTGCTAAATGAAATTAATAGGAGGGGGATATTTTTACTAAGATTTAATGTATCAACAACTAATTGAATCCTTCCCTATTCAGTTCATTTTTAGCAATCATAAAGAAATTCATTTATTGGGGTTAAAAATATGGAAGACTAGTTGAGATAACCCAATTTTAAAATTAATCTGGTGAGGATTATTGATTATAATTACAACATAAATTACTAAGTATATTCATCCAATATACAACATGAATACCTAGTTGAGTCCACACGATTATCAAATTACTCTGGTGAGGATTATTGGTTATGATTAAAGCGTGAAATAACTTAACAAATTCGTCCAATGTAATGAAACATAATTAACATGGCGTTGCTCATTTAAGAAGATAAAAGTAAATATCTATATGATGTTTATCCTTTAGAATCTAGCTTAGGAATTATAACATTAATTCTATCTTTATTTTTCCCTACTCATTTGGTCAATTTACATGCTTAATAACAAGTTAATTCATTGATGTAATCTAGCAAGATTCTTTCCACTATTACAACTTTTACTTCACATTATCAAAATACCTTTTCCATAACTTTAATTACAATATTTTAAATACTTTGCCATAATCATAATTTACAATGTTTTATAAATCTGAATTACTACATTCCTCAAGATGTCTGATCTTGTGCATTTGACTTAAATTCGTTAATTTTCCACCATACACTTATGAATAGCAACCATACATGAGTAACTTAAAGAATGAAACAAAGGAAAACTAAAACATCACATAACACAGATATGATCTCGGAGTTCACCCCTAAAGGGGCTACATCTCCGGGTCTGCTCAACTGCAAGACCCCTTTGGTATTATATCGTTAGGAATACATGATCTATAAGTCTTTTACATCTTGCCACTTAGGTGAATAAAATCAATATACAACAGACATCTCGGTCGGAATTTACCTAATGATCCCTTTTGAAGCGGATCCTATCCAATACATCAAAGCACAAGCAACAAAGATTTCTTAACTGGTGGTACCCTAAATGGAGACTTGACCGACGTTGGTCAGACAAAAGCAATCAGATGATGGGGACCCAACATACCTATCTAGGCCGTGCTATTATAACAGACACATCAAATTTCCAAAATAATAAGCCATGCTCAAGCGTTAACGGTTTATTACATCATTTTCTCAAGTTGGCATAAACGTCTAAATAGATTAAGTTAATCCTTAGATAAACACTAATGACAAATTGGTTTACAACAATAGTCTAGCCCCTTTTTTAATGACACAAAAACAACCCTTTCTACCACAAGAGCAAGATACATTAAGAGTAAATGAAGAAATGGAAAAATCATTTCCGGCTAAATTAAATCTCTATTGCCTACATTTAAAATTAAGGACCATTACCTCCAATCAATTTATTCATTATCATATAACCAAATATCTTTCGATTTAAAAATCACAGTGAAAGTCATTGTTTTATTAAAGCCCAAAAATGCATATATGTAATTAATGATATTGGTTAAATAAATGCTATCTATTTTAGCATGTATTAAAATATAAGCATTGATTCCCTTTTTTTTTGTTGTTTTAAAAAAAAAACATTATATTTCTAAAATAAAATCTCAACTCCCTTTTTTTATAACACAAATATTACTTGAAATAAATCTATTTTAATAAGCATCTCTTTTTTTTTGTAAATACCATGAAAACCCCAAAACCGAGTTTTAATCATACTTAATATCACCAAGTGAAAATAATATTAAAAAAAAACATTTTAAAAGTTAAAAATGGCGGCCAAAACCTAGCCGAGCCGAGCCCTAACCGCAGGGAACTGTGACCACCATGACGGGCGCAGCCTGGGGGTTCTGCGTTCGCCATGGGGGACGCAGTCCCTACAGCTCCCCCACACAGTGGTGCCGAAAGGGGCTGCGGCCTCCAAAGGAGACGCAGTCCCCTTCGGCCCCCACTGTGTGTGGGCGCCGATGGTAACTGCGAGCGGCGCGCGCGGGGAGGGGCGGGTTGAGCTTCGGCTCCCCCCCCCGAAACCCCAAAATTTGCATTAATTTTTTTTTGTTTAATTTTTTTTTTTTTTCTTCATTCGATTCACAGTTCGAATTTACCCCCTTTTTTTTGGCATAAAAACTTAACAAGAATGAAATCCTCCATTATTGCCTCATTCATTTTTATTTTTATTTTGTTTTGTGTTTTCTATTCAATTTCCAGATTTCCCCAAAACTTCATTATGGAACAAGTATCCCCACATCCGGTTTGAAGCCACTAATTTCTTTAAGAAGCAGAAATTCGTTTCAAGAACAACCAAACTTTTAAAAGAAACTGAAACTAATCTTCAAGAACCTTCATGGTTGGAAAAAAAACATTTCTTTCTTTTCTTTTCTTCAACATTTCATGGAGAACATAACAATAAACAAACGGGTAGATTGGAATCCTACCTCCAAATGCATTCCGGGAAGAGATTTCTTTGATGAAGAGCTCCACCTGCAACCTCCATGCAAATCCCCCATTTTTTTCCAAAAAAAAGCTCCCAAGCAAAAAGAACCCCCAAAATGCTTACAAAACTAGGTTAAAAAGAGAAACCTTAATTTTGCCCTAATTTTCAATTTCGAAATTAGGCATTTATTTTTAAAATAAAATGAATGAAAACGAAAATGGAAGTCATTCATTTACATTATTTAATACATCTTATTCGCTCTCCTTATCAAAATTAAAATGCTTCTATTTCTTATTGCGTTTTTAAATTTTAATTTCTCAATATAAATTTTAGGACTACTTCTTATTTCGAAACTATTGACCAGGGTAAGGCATTTGATTAATTTAATTTTCTAAAAATCAAACTTTTATACTATATCGACTTTACAAGTAAAAAGAAATAATTTCGTTTAAATAATAATAATTTACCCTTTTTTCTTCCAAAATGCGAAAATGAGTACTTTATTTCTATTTCTCAATTGACTTTTAAATTTTTCCTTTCCAAAATGCATAACTCATTAAATTCATTATTTTCGAATTTAACTATTAAATTGACTTGCGCTAACATAGTAAAGCGACCTTTTTAAATAAATGACTAATATAATGCAAGAGTCTTATTTATTCTAATTTCTCAACTACAAATGCGTAAATGTTACAAATGCGCAAATGAGCACACTAAACCAAGTTAAATACCTTAAGCTTGCTACATTAATAATTTAAGGAAATCTCTTAAATTAATGATTAATCATATAAAAGAAGCTACCCATTTAAATTTCTAAATTACTAATGTGCTCGTCTACTCATAAATTTGAATTTAATACTTAGGATAACAAACCTCACTTACCTCGCGCAAGGCACGCAAATCGAGGGAGTCCTCCAAATCTCTCAACACGCATCCCAATGAAAATCAAGCCCCACGAATCCACACACGATGCTCACCTAACCATGGCTAAGGCAAGACGAGAGTTATATGTCCACCAAATCTGAATTCTAAAGATGAAGGAGGCATACTCAACCTTGCAAATCCCAAAGGAGATGAACCTTGCCCTAAGCGGTGTTGTACCTGCAATCTGCTGCACCCATGAATTCATACAAGCATGCATATACATATACATATTCAATGAAGGCGTTAGCTCAAGATTTATCACAAGGGTTAGGAATAATTACATTTACACGAGAATCGATGCAAGAGCACAATAATAAGCATGCACAGTTATTTATATTATCTAAACTACACATTGCACTGCGGTTAACCTATCATTCAAGAATGCCACATAGGAAGTCAATCATGGTCAAACAGGTTTTACAAGTCTAACTAGGGTATGGGCATCACATTCTCCCCCCCTAGGCTCTGACTTACTCCTGGAAGTCGCAAAGCTAAGTGGAAGTCCTGCAACACTTATTAGTCCTTAAACTCAATTAACAATTCTCAATTTGCACAAACAACTATTTTGCCATCATCTTAGAACATTATTCATAAACCCTCTACAAGTGTCATCATCCATTAACAAAAATGCATCTAACATCATTCACATCGTAGAACGTTCTAGAATTTACACACAATTATAGTAAAGACACGAGACTTTTCCCTTCTTATTACACCAAATTAAAGCAATTAAAATATATAAGCACAGTTATCATACTCATTTATCAAACATGACAAGAAAATATGCTCACAAGGTCAATTTCTTTCACCAATTCATCTCTTTCACAAAACTTTATCGCATAGAACTAGCTCCAAATATCCATTTCTACAACCAAGTTAACTTTTCAACAAATAAGAACAACGTAAGAACTCAATTGTTTACACTTTTCAGACATACAAGAACCTTTCCAATGACTATGCCCCATAACATAGTGACAAGTTAATACCATTTAATCCATGATTACACATAATATCCATCCACAAGACTGGTTTGCACAACACAATAGGCCACATGTGAGCATGTCTAATGCTTGGTCAAACGTAACATATATGATCCACATCTCTATGCCTGCTCTCAGAATAAATACATGATCAACAAATGTCCAACATCTCACTCGAGGGCTTGATGGTGCTAGGGTACACCATAGCGGTGCTACCTTCCATACAAGTCCCTCGTGAATATCCCTTGTTGTGTAAGGTGTTTAGCCTCCAAGAGATAGTCACCACTCATAGGTAGGTAGTGGATCCTAGCTGTTTTCACAGCCTCACATACCTCCATCCTCAAGGTTCCTTGCATCTACTTCCTCGTATACACTCATCCAAGCCCGTCTCCTACATTCTTGGAGAGGAATTCACATTGCAACACAAGACCAGCATACGAAAACAACAAGGATAAACCGGTTTAGCCACCAAAGTACAAAAGATTAAAGATAATAATTGTCAATTCCAACAATAAAACAAGAAAATAATTTCCGGATTTGCAACATCAAATCAAGTAAGATCAAGATTGCAAGATCGTGGCTAAACTGTCAAGGTCAAAGTAAAATAAATTGTTGGCCCACAAAGATATAAATAAATAATTAAAAGAAAATCATAATTGCACATTACATCACTACGTGACTAATAGCTAGCCACCAACGAGGAAGGAAGGAACAATCGTCTAGCTATCCTAGTAGCTCATCATGTGGTGTGGCCAAGTCACACATCCACATGGCATGGCAATGTGCACCTCAACATCACCCCGCATCACGTCGTCACGTGGCATGGCTCTACCCAATACCTAGCGGTAGGCCGCATGGAAATGTCTACTACATCCCGCATCGTGTCTCAGCACGGCATGGCAATACTCCAAGCGGACAAAGCACGCAATGGATGTATCCCGCATGGCAGTGTACCCTGCGGATAAGGCACGCGCCGGTCACACTCCGCATAGCAATGTTCCTCTCAGGATACTCGCCGTAAGCCAGAGGTATACATGGCTAAGGTCTACCCATAAGTCTACCAACACTAGCCAGTTGGCAACTTATGTAAGAACAATAACACGCCTCTCATGAAGACAAGGCAACAGATGCTCCAATAGAATTCCATCAATATGCTCAAAAACTGTCATCTATATGCTCAAAATAATGGATAGGAATAAGGCTGGCACACATGAACCTCGTAAATCGGTTCATCACAAGGGGAAGTATTGAGTACACCTATGTTATAGCTTCGTTACAAAACTATATTTTTCCTCAAAATAGGGAAGCTAAAGTCGCTTCGCGTCGACATTACTCGTACGCTATTCATACTATTCAAGGAACGGTGACTTCTACTACTACCCCTTCACATACTGACTTATCAACAACCCGTGGGTTGGCACTCAGTAAGGAAACAAATAAGCAACATCACATAGATAGGTATGTTTTCCCATACTCATAAACAAACATATTCCCCATGGTTGATTACTTCACCATCCCATGGGCACACAAAACAAGTACGGGTTTTCTCACAACACACACAGAATAGCACCATTACTGGTTTAGTCACATTTACGGGGAGTACTTTACATTATGCTAACATATACTTAAGGGAAGTTTTAATTATGCTTTACACATGAATCACCAAACAAAGTTTACTCTAGATCCACGTACTGATATTTCCAACAATTCAAATTTACACAAAGAAATAACATCATTTTGATATCTTTCTCAATCTTCCCTAAGCATTTTCACTCACATTACTAACTATGCAATTTCCCTTTTCAAGATGAAAAACTTTCCTCTTTCAATTAGAAGCCAAGGCTAACATACAATTTCATATGTGTTGTAACAAAATTTCTTCTTAAATCATTGCATTCCAAATAGTATTTCAAAGACAACAATTCCTATATTTTAGACAAGAGGAGGAAGAGAGTTGGAAAATCAACTATTTCCTACGAATACACAAGAACTTCAAAATCACACCATATGCTTGGACATAAGTTTATCATTTGAGTTGCACGGTTTTCATTTTTCTATCTTTTAGGAAGGTTCCAAAACATCCTAACATGACATTTCTAATCATTATCATTGCACTATAATGTTCTAGTTTTCCGAACAAGAATTCAAGACAACCAAATTTTCTTTTGTAATACAAGTCTTCTTGAGAACAATCGCTATTCGTGATACGATACAATACAATAATACATCAAATCTAACATTGGAAATTTATAATACGACAAGGAGGTAAATGAAGGGCTATCTACTAGATTTTACACATTTAATGCATACAAATCAACAAGTCTTTTATTTACTCCTTTCGAAACATAATAAGACAATTACCCATATCCAAAGCAAGTTAAAAGTGCGTCACTTAATAGTTCCTAAATCACACTAGTTGAATGAGCACATAAAACAATCTTTTGAGGAGCACATTACTTCACTCTTGAAGCTACTACAACATGCCCTCTTTTGGTATTCTTTTTCACATCAAGCAATTTTCACAAAATCAACTATACGCATATTAATGCACCTTACTTAAGATGAAATTTAACTATATTACTCCTACCAAGCACATGGAGAACCCTTTAATGCAAATATACAATTTCCTATCATTAACCAAAAATTAACTCCCAAACCATTCCCTTTTACAATCTAAAACACAAAAACGTTATGAGGCTCAGACAAGGGCTCAAGGAATATCATCCTTTTTTCTTGCAATAAGAAAACTTAAATAAGAGATAACTACACATATCAATTCATTTTAATTTACTAAGGCGAGAAGAGGAAGAGTCATAATCACTCAATGTACTACATGATAAGTATTAACATTTGCCATTCTAGTCTTTCAAGCGGAAAGTCATTAAAATAGATCAAAACCATAAACAAGCACATTTTGTACTTTTAGATTCAAGATATTAACAACTCACCCAGATGGATTAGTCAAAGAGTAAAACAAGTCAAGAACGAAGGTACATACGAATCCCTTACCAAAGTAAGGGAAGTCATAGACCAAGACCTCAATAAGGAGACAAAACACCTATAATCATTCCCTAAACACCCACATCAATAAGGTGAACACAAGGTGTGAACACACACGTTACACACAAGTAGGGTTTGTTAAATCACACCCTCACATCAAGGTGGACAAGCATAAAACATAAGGTAGACCCACACACACCAACTAAGAGCACAAGTGAAACCAGAGATCCCAGTGTTGCAACTTGGCTCTGATACCATGTGTAAAGCCCCGCTAGGAAACCCCTAAGGGTTTAAGTTAAAAACACTCAAATAGAGTGTAAATTTTTTTTTTAAATAACAATTAAGAGCGTTAACGAAAAGTTACAATATTAAGATAGTTTGAAGTTATCTCAGTTCATAATTAGACACAACATTAAGATACATTGGAGTTATCCGACAACTTAGATATCACAGCGGAAGGCTAAAATGATCCTAAGGAGTTCCCCAACGCGATTACATAACCTTACACCTAACTCAACTTGCGTCATTAGATCCATTAAACTGGATATCATAATTGCGAGATAATGCATAGATCTTGAATTATATATGTGTTCAAGATATGACATCTTAGAATTTTAGGAAGCGTTCATTGACTTTGGTGGTTAGGAGGCCTTTGGTAGGTTATTTATTCAATGCACTTAAATTCATAATTTCATTTAGAGGTCTCCAAATAGGTTCCAAGCGTTTAATATAATGAGGTTCATTCATTGGGATTAGGGAATCCATTCACAATCGATATCATCCTTTAATATTAAAAGTATGGTTAATTCAGACGAGATTCATTCATTAAGGATTAATTACAATTAATAGAGTGAGGCCCTTTCATTTGATTTCATGCATAGCCAACTAATGAGTTGAAGTTCTTTTATGAAAGGTGAAATGTGAGTAGCCTTAGAATTCATTTGAAGTTTTGTTAATGCAAATAGATGGACTAATTTCATTAAGGTGGTTATGCATTAGGACACACGAGAGCATCCTTCAAATTAAAGTATCGTTAACTAGATGACATTCATCATTTCAAGATTAGAGTAATAAGATCATAATGACGTTCTTCTATTAGGATTAAAATACAATTATCTTATTGCATATCTCTTTTTTTTTTTTTGCTAAATGAAATTAATAGGAGGGGGATATTTTTACTAAGATTTAATGTATCAACAACTAATTGAATCCTTCCCTATTCAGTTCATTTTTAGCAATCATAAAGAAATTCATTTATTGGGGTTAAAAATATGGAAGACTAGTTGAGATAACCCAGTTTTAAAATTAATCTGGTGAGGATTATTGATTATAATTACAACATAAATTACTAAGTATATTCATCCAATATACAACATGAATACCTAGTTGAGTCCACACGATTATCAAATTACTCTGGTGAGGATTATTGGTTATGATTAAAGCGTGAAATAACTTAACAAATTCGTCCAATGTAATGAAACATAATTAACATGGCGTTGCTCATTTAAGAAGATAAAAGTAAATATCTATATGATGTTTATCCTTTAGAATCCAGCTTAGGAATTATAACATTAATTCTATCTTTATTTTTCCCTACTCATTTGGTCAATTTACATGCTTAATAACAAGTTAATTCATTGATGTAATCTAGCAAGATTCTTTCCACTATTACAACTTTTACTTCACATTATCAAAATACCTTTTCCATAACTTTAATTACAATATTTTAAATACTTTGCCATAATCATAATTTACAATGTTTTATAAATCTGAATTACTACATTCCTCAAGATGTCTGATCTTGTGCATTTGACTTAAATTCGTTAATTTTCCACCATACACTTATGAATAGCAACCATACATGAGTAACTTAAAGAATGAAACAAAGGAAAACTAAAACATCGCATAACACAGATATGATCTTGGAGTTCACCCCTAAAGGGGCTACGTCTCCGGGTCTGCTCAACTGCAAGACCCCTTTGGTATTATATCGTTAGGAATACATGATCTAT
Source organism: Cryptomeria japonica (assembly GCF_030272615.1). NCBI lineage: Eukaryota > Viridiplantae > Streptophyta > Pinopsida > Cupressales > Cupressaceae > Cryptomeria > Cryptomeria japonica. The sequence goes on along the minus strand of NC_081406.1, from coordinate 303,885,610 downwards.
AAGTCTTTTACATCTTGCCACTTAGGTGAATAAAATCAATATACAACAGACGTCTCGGTCGGAATTTACCTAATGATCCCTTTTGAAGCGGATCCTATCCAGTACATCAAAGCACAAGCAACAAAGATTTCTTAACTGGTGGTACCCTAAATGGAGACTTGACCGACGTTGGTCAGACAAAAGCAATCAGATGATGGGGACCCAACATACCTATCTAGGTCGTGCTATTATAACAGACACATCAAATTTCCAAAATAATAAGCCATGCTCAAGCGTTAACGGGTTATTACATCATTTTCTCAAGTTGGCATAAACGTCTAAACAAATTAAGTTAACCCTTAGATAAGCACTAATGACAAATTGGTTTACAACAATAGTCTAGCCCCTTTTTTAACGACACAAAAACAACCCTTTCTACCACAAGAGCAAGATACATTAAGAGTAAATGAAGAAATGGAAAAATCATTTCCGGCTAAATTAAATCTCTATTGCCTACATTTAAAATTAAGGACCATTACCTCCAATCAATTTATTCATTATCATATAACCAAATATCTTTTGATTTAAAAATCACGGTGAAAGTCATTGTTTTATTAAAGCCCAAATATGCATATATGTAATTAATGATATTGGTTAAATAAATGCTATCTATTTTAGCATGTATTAAAATATAAGCATTGATTCCCTTTTTTTTTGTTGTTTTAAAAAAAAACATTATATTTCTAAAATAAAATCTCAACTCCCTTTTTTTATAACACAAATATTACTTGAAATAAATCTATTTTAATAAGCATCTCTTTTTTTTGTAAATACCATGAAAACCCCAAAACCGAGTTTTAATCATACTTAATATCACCAAGTGAAAATAATATTAAAAAAAAACATTTTAAAAGTTAAAAATGGCGGCCAAAACCTAGTTGAGCCGAGCCCTAACCGCAGGGAACTGCGGCCACCATGACGGGCCCAGCCCGGGGGTTTTGCGTCCGCCATGGGGGACGCAGTCCCTACGGCTCCCCCACATAGTGGTGCCGGAAGGGGCTGCGGCCTCCAAAGGAGATGCAGTCCCCTTCGGCCCCCACTGTGTGTGGGCACCGATGGTAACTGCGAGCGGCGCGCGTGGGGAGGGGCGGGTTGAGCTTCGGCTCCCCCCCCCGGAACCCCAAAATTTGCATTAATTTTTTTTTGTTTAATTTTTTTTTTTTTTCTTCATTCGATTCACAGTTCGAATTTACCCCCTTTTTTTTGGCACAAAAACTTAACAAGAATGAAATCCTCCATTATTGCCTCATTCATTTTTATTTTTATTTTGTTTTGTGTTTTCTATTCAATTTCCAGATTTCCCCAAAACTTCATTATGGAACAAGTATCCCCACATCCGGTTTGAAGCCACTAATTTCTTTAAGAAGCAGAAATTTGTTTCAAGAACAACCAAACTTTTAAAAGAAACTGAAACTAATCTTCAAGAACCTTCATGGTTGGAAAAAAAACATTTCTTTCTTTTCTTTTCTTCAACATTTCATGGAGAACATAACAATAAACAAACGGGTAGATTGGAATCCTACCTCCAAATGCATTCTGGGAAGAGATTTCTTTGACGAAGAGCTCCACCTGCAACCTCCATGCAAATCCCCCATTTTTTCCAAAAAAAAGCTCCCAAGCAAAAAGAACCCCCAAAATGCTTACAAAACTAGGTTAAAAAGAGAAACCCTAATTTTGCCCTAATTTTCAATTTCGAAATTAGGCATTTATTTTTAAAATAAAATGAATGAAAATGAAAATAGAAGTCATTCATTTACATTATTTAATACATCTTATTCGCTCTCCTTATCAAAATTAAAATGCTTCTATTTCTTATTGCGTTTTTAAATTTTAATTTCTCAATATAAATTTTAGGCCTACTTCTTATTTCGAAACTATTGACCAGGGTAAGGCATTTGATTAATTTAATTTTCTAAAAATCAAACTTTTATACTATATCGACTTTACAAGTAAAAAGAAATAATTTCGTTTAAATAATAATAATTTACCCTTTTTTCTTCCAAAATGCGAAAATGAGTACTTTATTTCTATTTCTCAATTGACTTTTAAATTTTTCCTTTCCAAAATGCATAACTCATTAAATTCATTATTTTCGAATTTAACTATTAAATTGACTTGCTATAACATAGTAAAGCGACCTTTTTAAATAAATGACTAATATAATGCAAGAGTCTTATTTATTCTAATTTCTCAACTACAAATGCGTAAATGTTACAAATGCGCAAATGAGCACACTAAACCAAGTTAAATACCTTAAGCTTGCTACATTAATAATTTAAGGAAATCTCTTAAATTAATGATTAATTATATAAAAGAAGCTACCCATTTAAATTTCTAAATTACTAATGTGCTCGTCTACTCATAAATTTGAATTTAATACTTAGGATAACAAACCTCACTTACCTCGCGCAAGGCACGCAAATCGAGGGAGTCCTCCAAATCTCTCAACACGCATCCCAATGAAAAGAAAGCCCCACGAATTCACACACGATGCTCACCTAACCATGGCTAAGGCAAGACGAGAGTTATATGTCCACCAAATCTGAATTCTAAAGATGAAGGAGGCATACTCAACCTTGCAAATCCCAAAGGAGATGAACCTTGCCCTAAGCGGTGTTGTACCTGCAATCTGCTGCACCCATGAATTCATACAAGCATGCATATACATATACATATTCAATGAAGGCGTTAGCTCAAGATTTATCACAAGGGTTAGGAATAATTACATTTACACGAGAATCGATGCAAGAGCACAATAATAAGCATGCACAGTTATTTATATTATCTAAACTACACATTGCACTGTGGTTAACCTACCATTCAAGAATGCCACATAGGAAGTCAATCATGGTCAAACGGGTTTTACAAGTCTAACTAGGGTATGGGCATCACATATTGTTGAAAATGTTAAGAAAGGTTTGGTGAACATTGGTAAAAAATCTTGAATAGTAAATAAGACAATATCAAGAAGAGTGATGTTGACATCTTTAGTAAATGAAAGAATGCCTCAAAAAAGACAAATCTCTTCATTGTCATCTGAGTTTGGTTTTTGTAGAAGGACGATATTAAAATATGTGAAAAGGAGAAAGAGGTTGGATGATACTACCTCATAAGGGAATTGGGCAACTATATGTAGAGCTCTTCATTCTGATAGGATTGAAGATGTTGTTAGGAACTTGGTGACAAGTTTTTGGAATGATAATACTCATCCTTCATCAAACAATAGAGATGTTATCAAGCAAAGGATCTGCCCTGATCGTTATGATCTCCATGTAAAACATTGGTTAGACACAACAAAACATGAATTGTATGTGTTGTTTACTAATTCAAACCCTCATATAAAGATTGGACAAACAATGTTTGAAAGGTTAAGGCCATATTATGTGAAGGTAAACAAAGTCTTTGAAACTTGTTATTGTCATTATCACATAGAATTTGATCTGTACTATCAAGTGTTTTGAAATATCAGAGAAGATAGTGATGGTTATAAAAATGCTCCTCTGAAACAAACAAGTCAATTCATAGCATCCATCTTATGTGACAAATCAGATGATAATGCAACTGGTCAAATAGATTTTATAAAATAAATTTGTGGAACATGTGGGGAGTTGGCTAAATTTCCTTTGAGGGATGAAGATACTGACATGATGAAGATGGTAAATTGCAAGAGTTACAAGTACCAAAAATTTGAAATAAAATTTGGAAAGAAATCTACAAGGTTAGATTATGTAGAAAAGGAGATACCTATTGTAACATTTATGGAAATTTTTTGTAAGTTGATTAAACTATACATATGCCATTTTTTTTTTTCCAAGTGGAAAGCACAACAATTTCAAACATAAGAGACACTTTCCCACTTGGAACTATTTTATTAGTAGTGGACTTCATAGAAAATTACTCTTTTGCACATCAAAAAGAGATTCAATCAGAGTATTAATTTTCACAAAAAATCATTATTATGGTGCATGTGTGTTATCGACATGCACAAATGGATTTGGATGGTGTTGACAGTACATTTGAAAATCATGTCATTAAGAAAGAGTACCACTTCTATATTAGTGATGATAAGGAGTATGACACACTTTTGTACAACATTGCTTTAAGAAATTTTTTGAATATTTGAAAGAGAGAGGCATAACAATAGTTAAACATTTTTCTTTGGTCTGATGGATGTGAGACATAATTCAAATCTTCGAGGCCATTTTATCCACTATGTAGATATCATCAAAATGACAAAATACCACATGTTTGGAGTTTTTTTTAGAGTGGACATGGAAAGGGTGGACATGATGGTGCATGAGCTTGTATCAAACGTTCTCTAAGAAAGCATCAAATAAATTATACAGGAGATCATATAGATGATGAACATGATGTTGTTGAATGGTGTAAGAAAAACTTTGTACAACCAAATTATCTTGGTTTATCATCGGGAACACACAGGCCCATTCCATATAGAATGTTTTGGGAGAAGTCAGGTACGTGATCTCTTTTCAAAAAAAAAATTAAGTATAAAATAATAAATAAAAAGGGAATTTTGTAGATTAGAAGTATAAATAAATTTAATTAAATTTAAATGTTTACTTCATTTTTTTAAAAAGATGTTTGTGTACACATACATACATTTTGTAGATGTCGATATAAGATCAATGCATGGATGCAAGAGCGTGGAGAAGACAACATCTTTGCATTGTGTCATGAGTACAAATAATCACCCATGGACATTGTACATTAGGGATTATTCATGTTTTTGTTCTGATTGCATTTTGGAAAACTTTGTTAATTGCAAGAACCAAGAGCTTGGATATGTCAGTGAATGACATTTGGTGCCACTAGTTGTTACTGACACATACGAGGAAAATGAGGACAAAATGTTTGAAGACATTCCTTTGATTTCTGTTGATTATGATCATATTTCAAGATTAATTATAAAAGGTACATTTATTATATATATACTTTTAATGTTGTGCATGTAAGTTTTTATTCGAGTACATTTTATTTAAATCTTTTAATTTTCCACATGTATAAATTTGAATTGAAGGAGATATTTTTGCAATCATAGCAGAAGCTGGAAATATAAAAGGTGTTAGTTATTATTTATTGTGTTTCACAGAAGAGAGAAAGAAGTTAACAAAATCTAAAATGAGCGACGAAATGTCCTTTCCCACATGTTTGAACTTCAATCCATGTGTAAAATGAAATGTCCTTTCCCACATGTTTGAACTTCAATTTATTTTATGCACATGCATAATTTAATTTTTATACACTTTCACAAATTTTTCAACCTAGACGAATTTCTTGTTTCTTATACATGCACGCTCAGTTGTAGTGAAAGGTACATATTTCAAACAAGTTACAATTGTTCAACATGGGATTCATTTCAATGAATACTAAATTGACAACAAGGTATATCAATATAGCCACTTGGTCATTTTTGTTGACCTAATTTTTAATACAGGTCCACGTCGCGAGCGGTCTCAAAAGTGGAGACTAAATAGTGAAGATCATGAGAGAATATTAAGTGTTATTGAAGAGCGGTTTGAACCACTTGATATGGTATGAACTATTTAGTACACCAAAGTACATATGTTTGAAGCCATGAATTTATTTAATAAGACTTTAGAACTTAACGTGTTTTGAAACTTTCAGGATAAATTTTTAAATACATTTAAGTGTTTGAATTTAATACATCTGTGATTTTTATACATATGGCTTTTCTGGACCATATTGTTTAGTTATACATGGCTCAAGTGTGATTTTTATATGGCTTGTGTGATTTAGCATCTATTCATTTAATTAAAAATGCATTTGCATGAAATTCGATTTAAATTAGGACATGTGTGTAAATTTGAATATGTCTTAAGGGGGTCATATGACCCCTTACGATATATATCTAATTTTAAATGCACATTCATAATTTGTAAGTTATTCAAATTATTTAGCATGTATAGACAAAGTAAATTAGGACATGTACATATGTATGAACATTTAATTAGAAATGCATTTGTATGAAAATTGATTTAAATTAGGACATGTACATGTGTAAATTTGAATACATGTCTTAAGGGGACATGTACAAAATTTAAGACGTGTATATATATCTAATTTTAAAATAAACATATAATCTATAGGACATTTAAGTTTGAATTATATATGAACATTTAAGTAAACATCTAATACACACACACACACACACACACACACACACACACACACACAAGCACACCCACACACACAAATGAACATGAAATATTCTTGAACTAAACATCTAATCAAACACACATGTGATATAAAGTATATATCAAACAAACACATGTAAATTATAAATGCCAAAAATATAAAGTATAACCAAATGTATATGTCTAAATGTAGCAATATAAAGTAAGTTTGAATGTACGCAATATAAAGTAAATCTGAATGTAGCAATATAAAGTAAGTATGAATGTAGCTCAATATAAAGTAAGTCTAAATGTAGCAATACATGTTTATGAAACTCCATGTATATATAAAGATAAACACATGCATTATAAAGTGGCAGATCAATCTACATCATGTTGGCCATGAACGGAGTGACCCTCTGAGTGAGAGTCCTAGTCTAATGGATGTCCAATCAACCCCTACAAAAGTAGAATATAAATTAAATGTCTCTACATGTATGAATATTAAATCAAATAGACTATTAAAATATATTGTAACATGTACATATATACAAAATCCATAACTAACCTATCCACTAGCAGGTGTAGCATCAAAAGAATCTCGCCTACACATGCGCTCTGAGCTCAAGCTAGGAGTGACATGAGATAACTAGTACATACATGTATTTTAGGATTAGTTTGAATGTAATGAATGATAGTTAAATTATAGAAACTATATCCACCATGTCATTAAAAATTACATGCACATGTACCTGTGTATTAGGAGCCTATATAGTCTAATCATATCAGCCACATCAGTTGCATCTCCATATCTCTCTGGTGGTACGAATGAGTGAGGATTGTAAGGGGCTATGTAGATGATTGGGAATCGATGAAGTTTCTAATGCACCTAGTAGCATATCCATCTAACCAAACTGGCTTAAATCTCGTAGTTGCTCCTCAAATGAATCCAAGCCCTCATCTATTATATGGACTTGATCAGCCCGTATCTCCTCCTCTACAGCAATAAAGTGATCTGTAGGTGGGTCACTCAGAGCATACATAGAGTGATGAGAATTATATGACTATCCTGACGTATGACTCAATGCAGTAGCCTGTGTGTCTCTAAGAATCTCATCTTTGACATCAGCCAATGGTATCCGAAGTCAAGGTGAAATGAAACGATATGCATATAATAGGTCCTCAAATAAATATTGTGACATTTTTACATGTCTAGTACCTCCTACTATAGCCTCTACATCATCTGGTGACGGGATGCCAGTAGTAACATACTTATCTAAATCAACCACCCCATGATTGGAAGATGCATCTGTGGATGATCTCAAACGTGGTCGGGTAATCAGATGTCTACCCAGCCTATCTGAAGAAATGGTCATTGTTGTTGATGCAATATCTCCAATGGTATCAATTTCTTCTCTCTGAGAAGCAATCACAATGTGATCAACTGTGGGGGTGAGGGTTGGGGCTATTGTCAGAAATCTCTCACCAACAAGCTACCTGTGTCTAGGCACTTGTCTATCATGCCTACGATATGCATCTCTATCAACAACTCTACCCCTCCCATATTCGTAATATCCTAGAAGGTCAAGGTAGTTGGGTTTCGTACCCAATCAAACCTTAGCAAACACTTTTTGAGCAAAGTATAAAGGTATCTGGTCATTATTAGGATAACAACCATGAGTAGCTAAGAAGTGTGGGTATATCTTCACTGCCACTTGTGGATCTATGCATCGTGTGACCTATTATCCTCTCACCTTTCTCTTCTCCTAGCACTATGGAAAACATTTCTCCTTAATGATTTAATTGGGCACTTCCTTCTACACATCTACCAAGGTATGAGTACTTGTCACCTCATCCCTCAACTGTCTATAAATAGAATCAATAACGTATGGAGAAAATAATGCGTGGCTCACAAGATGGTCCCTCAATATTTGTAAACTCTCATAAATGGATTGTCATGTACACTTTTACACACCATCCATCTGTGGTTTATCTAAAATGGCTCTCAATTTTTGCATCTCCAAGTCACTATGATGAAATATGGTCCCAATATCAGGGAGATGGTCCTAATGTGTAGATTATGCATGGGGATCTTGATCAGGAGCATGTGCATGAGGATCATGATCAGGCATAGGTGCACGATGATCCTAATACTCCATCTATCTGTGTACATCGTAAAGTTAGAATTTATTTAAGCACACACACACATGAAGTGCATTCAATTTAACATTAAATTAAAATTGTTAAATTAGAGAGAGAGAGAGAGAGATCATTAAAGAACACTAAATTAAAACATTTAAAAATTAAAACACATGCTGAGCAAATTAAGGGAAGAGAGAGACTTTAAATCATATACTAATTCAAACAGTATATTTAAATTTATATGTGCTATGTGATCCTATGTGATCCTATGTGGTCAAATTGGGTCCTAAGGGGTACATTGTACATACTAAGATGTTATAAGGGGTCATATGTGGTCCTAAGGGGTCACACATGTGTGACCCCTTAGGACCATATATGACCCCTTATAATGTATCCTAGTGTATACAATGTATACCCCTTAGGACCCAATAGTGTATCCTAGTGTGTACAATTTATACGGGTCCGTAGGACCCAATAGTGTCCTAAGGGGTCATATGGGGTCCTAAGGGGTCATGCGTGTGTTAGAACACATGTGTGACCCCTTAGGACCACATATGACCCCTTAGGACATAATTGGATCCTAAAGGGTATGTTGTACACACTATGATGTTATAAGGGGTCATATGTGGTCCTAACGGTTCAACCCCTTAGGACCCCATATGACCCCTTAAGACACAATGTGATCCTATGTGGTCAAATTGGGTCCTGGGGTACATTGTACACACTAGGATGTTATAAGGGGTCATATGGAGTCCTAAGGGGTCAAACATGTGTCAAAACACATGTGTGACCCCTAAGGACATATATGACCCCTTAGGACACAATTGGATCCTATGTGGTCAAATTGGGTCCTAATGGGTACATTGTACACACTGGGATGTTATAAGGGGTAGCACATGTGTTAGAACACATGTGTGACCCCTTACGACCACATATGACCCCTTAGGACATAATTGGATCCTAAGGGGTATGTTGTACATACTAGGATGTTATAAGGGGTCATATGTAGTCCTAAGGGGTCACACATGTGTGTTAGAACAAATGTGTGACCCCTTAGGACCCCATATGACCCCTTAGGACACTATGTGATCCTATGTGGTGAAATTGGGTCCTAAGGGGTACATTGTACACACTAGGATGTTATAAGGGGTTATATGGGGTCCCAAGGGGTCATGCATGTGTTAGAACACATGAGTGACCCCTTAGGACCAAATATGACCCCTTAGGACACTATTGGATCCTAAGGGGTATGTTGCACACACTAGGATGTTTTAAGGGGTCATATGTGGTCCTAAGGGGCCATGCATGTGTTAGAACATGTGTGACCCCTTAGGACACAATGTGATCCTCTATGGTCATATTGGGTCCTAAGGGGTATGTTGTACACACTAGGATGTTAATGTTAGGATAACTGGTGAACAACTAAGAAGGGGAGGTGAATTAGTTGTTAACAAATTATGAAACTTTAAGCACACAAAACCTTTTATCGGAATGCATAAACCAAATACCAAAATAGCAGATATATTAATTAAGCACAAACATAAATCATAAACCAAATACCATGCATCCACAACACATAACACCAAGATTTGTATGTGGAAAATAAGGTCAAGAGAAAAACCACGGTGGGAAGCCTACCCATAGTCAGATGATACTTCTGCAGTAAGTATGTGAATACAATAAGGGGCATGCACATGCAAGAAGGCCAACATCCTAGAGCACACTACTAATCACAAAAGGAGCCTCATTGACTACAAAAGAAATCCAGATTATAATCCATAAATAAGAATGAACTGCAAGAATAGCATCTCCTATGCTTGAGTATAGTTTCAGTTAAGCTCAATGTCAGAGATCTTAAACCTCTTTCACAAACCCAATTCGATCACTTATGATCAACCAAACCTTCTTCATAATATTGCAACTTTATTCGCACACAGATGATCCAATAACCATAATCCCATGCCACGATCTACAAAGAGATATCACAACATATTTATACCAACCCAGGACCCAAACAATTAGTTTAGCCACCAAAAAGATAATACAATAAATCCATTACATAAACCCAAAAATCAATGATAATCCAAGTCTTCCAAAGATCGAAACAACATTAACCAAACAATAAATCCAATCGGTAACGCATCAAGAGCATCCACCAACATGTTACATAAACCGGTCCATAACCTAGCAGAATAAGGTTGGACCTAAAATAGGCCGCCATAAACCAAATGAGATACCACCAATCAACTAGAACATGAACACAATAACCATCAGCATCCTGAGAACCTTATAGAAGCTGCACCAACACCACTTATTGAGTCCATCAAAAGATATTCAACGAATCTCTGTCGATAGAACCCTTGCCAGTAACCAAAAGGCTTACTAGAACATATGATAGCTTCTGGATCACCAAATCTTGAACCAACTGAATGTGACACACATTTGAATAACATGAATAACCGAACCAAACCAATTCCACCAATCGCAATATACCAGAGACAAATCTCCTAATCGTCATCAAAGTCCAACCACTCTACCGGAATCTGGTAGATAACCAAAGAAGCTAGTGTTGACACAATGACAAACATCAATGCAATGCATAATCCATTCCTCCAAAATTCTAATAATCCCCCCCTTTGGCATTGATGGAAACACTAGATGTGAAAAACATCCAAGTGCCAAGAAGTGCCAAACAAGTCTCTCCCTATATAAGACATCCAATCAAATGATATAATAATGAAGTTCTGAACCAAACAACCAAACCATAGACCAAACTCCCCTTGTAACTGATATCTCTGTTAAGCTCTGTTTTTCACATGTATATATCTCCCCCTTTGACATCAATGCCAGAAATCTGATATAAACATCAAAGAAAAATCATAAAACCTCTGAACCACATAGCTGACTACTCCCCTTGAGTAGTAGCACCAACTCATCAATCCAGAATGAATAATAGATCTAATAATGCATACCGGACTAATGCCAATCCGCATCACTTAAGTCTCAACCAAAGGGGCAGAGACCCTCAATCTGTCTCTAAAATATTCAAATGATTCCTTGGGCAAAGGTTTAGTGTAGATATCTGCAATCTGCTCATTAGTGTTCACTTAAACCAATCTGACTTCATTTGCTTCCACCTTTTCCTTCAGAAACTTGATTGATATGTGCTTTGTATTAGAATGATATCAGATTCTTTGATATGTCAATAGTAGCAGAGTTATCATAGTGAATAACTATCGGTTCATTGCAATCTACCCTTATATCCTTCAATATTTGCTTCATCCATAGAACTTGTGTACAACTAGTAGCAACAACAACATACTCAGCTTCAGCAGTAGATAAAGAAGTACATGACTATTTCTGTCTCAACCAAAGATTTAAAGTTCTTGAATTTTTCAAAGGCTTCAGACTTCTCCCTTAGAAAAGTAACCCACATCATTCTAGAATAGTCATCAATAATTAGCATGAAATATCTATCACCCTGAAAACTTCTTATTCTTGTAGGTGCACATAAATCAGTTTGAACAAGATCAAGAACATCATTAGATTTTTCTTTAACACTCTTAAAATAAGTTTTGACTTGCTTTCCCATTTCACATTCCTTACATAACAGATTACGAGGCTTCACAATCTTTGGTATATCTCTAACTACCTTAGTTGAACTGATCTTTACAATGCAATCAAAATTTACATGACATGACCTCTTATGTCATAGCCAACTCTCATCAATATGTGCAATCAAACATGTCTTCTCACCAGAGTTCAAATGAAAGATGTTACCTTTAGTCTGAGTATCGGTAGCAATCTCCAATCCAGATATGTTGATGATTTTGCATTTTTCATCCTTGAACTGTAATTGAAATCCCTTATCCACCAACTGTCCTACACTCAAAATATTATGCCTTAAACCTTCAACATACTAAACATTATCAAGTTTATTCTTACCATCCAATGATATAGTTCCTCTTCCTCTGATTATGCATGCTTTGTCATCTCCAAACCTGACCAAACCACCGTCAAATTCTTGCAAAGATAGAAACTTCCTTTTATCTCCAGTCATATGATGTGAACATCCACTGTCTATCACCCATTCATCCTTGTCTTCAACTTTAGCAGCAAGGGCCTTCTCTTCATTTTGAATGACAGGTTCTAGAGCATCTTCCTTGATAGCTAAGAATACCCATTATTTTCCATTGTCGAGTCTACTAGCTGAATCGTTTGTCGGTTCATCATCAGAATCATCAGTTACACCTTCCTCATCAACATAGTAGCATGATTTGTCTTTGTTCCTCCTATACTTATGCTTGTTCTAATATTCATGGTTAGGCTTAAAAGATCTTCTAGCTTTCTCCTCAAATCTTGAATTCCTCTCAGGACATCTAGATGCAAAATGACCTATCTTATTACATGAAAAACATTTGAAAGGTGATTTTCCTTCATACTTACTTCCTTCTAGACCTTTAGGTACTCTTCTAGAAAATAGGGCTTCAAGTTCTTCAAGCTCTTCATCTTGTTTCCTCATATCCTCCAGTTCCTTCGCATATAATGCTTTCGAATCACTCTTGTCGGTTGATGATATAGATTCCTTGAATGCAGAACTGTCTTTGCAGCTCCTTGAGGACCGAATCCTTCAAGCTCAAAAGAAGATAACTTTCCAACCAAAGTATCCCTATTAACAAAAGTGTTAGACATTGTTCTCATCTCATTAATTACAATAGCCTTCATCTTGTAAATAGATGGTAAAGCTCTCAATACTTTAGAAACAATCTCATCTTCGCTCAGAGATCCACCACAACATTGAATTCCCAAAACAATTTCATTAACTCTTTCCATAAAATAAGTAATTCTTTCATCTTCCTCCATTCTCAGGTTTTCATACCTTACTCGGTAACCATCAAGTTTAGCAATTTTAACAGTACGGTCACCTTCATTTAGAGACTCCAACTTATCCCATATAGCTTTTGTAGATGATTTGTCGGTTAATCTCATTGTTTGTTGATCTAAAAGGGCGCTCAAAAGGGCTTCTCTCGCTCTATAGTCATTTTCAATGTTCTTATCCAAGTCTACGAGAGGAGGATTGCGAGATGTTGAATCATAAGGAGTATAGCCTTTCTCAGTGATCTCCCAAATCTTCTTGTTTAGACATCTCAGATGAGTCTCCATCTGAAGCTTCCATACTCTGTAATTTGTTCCTTCAAGCCTAGGGATGTCCTTCTAGTAAGCAATTGAAGTTGAATGATTAGTCACCATAGGATCTTCGTCAAGTGGTTAAGCTTCTACAAAGAGGACCAAGCTCTGATACCAAATGTTAGGATAACTGGTGAACAACTAAGAAGGGGGGTGAATCAGTTGTTAATAGGTTATGAAACTTTAAGCACACAAAACCTTTTACCAGAATGCATAAACCAAATACCAGAATAGAAAATATATCAATTAAGCACAATCATAAATCATAAACCAAATACCATGCATCCACAACACATAACACAAAGATTTGTATGTGGAAAACCCGATAAAGAGAAAAACCATGGTGGGAAGCCTACCCATAGTCATATGATACTTCTGCAGTAAGTATGTGAATACAATAAGGGGCCTGCACATGTAGGAAGGCCAATAGCCTAGAGCGCACTACTCATCACAAAAGGAGCCTCACTAACTACAAAAGAAATTCAGACTACAATCCGGAAATAAGAATGAATTGCAAGAATAGCATCTCCCATGCCTAAGAACAGTTCTGGTTAAGCTCAATGCCGAAGGTCTTAAACCTCTTTCACAAACCCAATTCGATCACCTATGATTGACCAAACCTTCTGCATAGGATTGCAACTTTATTTGCACACAGATAATCCTATAACCATAATCCCATGCCATGATCTACAAAGAGATCTTACAACATATTTATACCAACCTGAGACCCAAACAATTAGGTCGGTCACCAAAAAGATAATACAATAAATCCATTACATAAACGCACAAACCAATGATAATCCAAGTCAGCCACAAACCGAAACAACATTAACCAAATAATAAATCCAACCGGTAATGCATCGGGAGCATCCACTAACACGTTACATAAACTGGTCCATAACCTACCAGAATAAGACCAGACCTAAAATAGGTCGCCATAAACCAAATTAGATACCTCCAATCAATGTGAACACAAACACGATAATAATTGGCATCCTAAGAACCTTAGAAGCCACACCAACACCACATATCGAGTCCATCAAAAGATCTTCAACGAAACTCTAGCGGTAGAACCCTTATTAGTAACCAAAAGGCTTACTAGAATATATGATAGCTTCTGAATCACCAAATACCGAACCTACTAAATATGACATGCATCTAAATAACATGAATAACTGAACCAAACCAATTCCACCAATCAAAATATACCGAAGATAAATCTTTTGATCATCATCAAAGTCCAACCACTCTACTAGAATCTGGTAGATAACCAAAGAAGCTAGTGTTGACATAAATGCAACACATAATCAATTCCTCCAAAATGTCAATAGTTAAAAGAGGTCATATGTGCTCATAAGGGATCACACATGTGTTCTAACGCATGTGTGACCGCTTAGGATGTTATGTGATCCTATACATGGTCATATTGGGTCCTAAGGGGTACATTGTACATACTAGGATGTTAAAAGAGGTCATATGGGGTCCTAAGGGGTCACACATGTGTTAGAACACATGTGTGACTCCTTAGGATCCCTTAGGACCCCTTAGGACCCCATATGACTCCTTAGGACACTATGTGATCCTATGTGGTCGAATTGGGTCCTAAGGGGTACGTTGTACACACTAGGATGTTATAAGGGGTCATATGGAGTTCTAAGGGGTCACACATGTGTTAGAACACATGTGTGACCCCTTAGGATCACATGTGACCCCTTAGGACACTATAGATGTGATCCTATATGGTCATATCGGGTCCTCGGGGGTAATATGATGTTGTTGGGGGTCATATGGGGTCCTAAGGGGCCACAAATGTGTTAGAACACATGGGTGGCCTCTTATGACCCCATAGGACCCCTAACAACTCCATATGACCCCTTATGACAGTATATGGTCTTATGGGGTCATATGGTGTTAATAGGGGTCATTATGAGTCATAAGGTATTATTATGGTTCATTACAGTCATAAGAGGTCATTACAATTAGAAGAGGTCTTAAGGGGTCTTATTGTGTCATATGGGGTCTTATATGTTATGCATGTGAGGATGCTAAAATAGGTCAAAATATGTCTTCAAATGTATCAAGGGGTCGTTCATGGCTTAATAGTCCCTTAAGATGTCCTAGTATGACTTAAGGTATGAACCATTAGGACATCATATGGTTGCAATGGCTCATATGGTGTCCTAAGGGGTCATATGGTGTTGTCAAGGGCATATGTGGTCTTAAGGGGTCCTAAGGGGTCATGTTGTGTAGTAGGATGTGAAAAGGGGTCATAGAGGTTCTATTTTTTCTAATGTTTTAATTTATTATCCAAGTTTAATATTTTTCTAAGTTTTAGTTTATTTAAATTTAATTTTTGTAACATTTTAATATATTATCTAAGTTTTCTAACATTTTCTAAGTTTTAATTTTGCTAATTTTTTTTATAACGTTTTTCTAAGTTTTAATTTAGTAGCTTATTTTTCTAAGTTTTTCCAAACGTTTTTGTAGACACCCAAAAATGGTCAAACGCTTGCGAGGTCATACTTTAACATTTACGCATTGCCTCATTTTAGGTTTTTGCGTCGCATTAACATTTCTTCCATGTTACGCACTTGGTCTTTATCATTTGCGAGCATCGAGTCCTTCTTCTGCATTCTTCATCTATCTCGCTTTTGAAATAGGTCTTGTCGATAGCAATCTTTAGTCATGATTTTGGGTCGATCTTTGTCCTTGTCAATCTTGTCATATTGCGATCGATTCGTCATCGATCCTTGTCCTTTTTCAATCATATCAATTTGGTCAATTTTTGTCAACCAATTTCAATTAAATCATTTATCACATTGGTCATTTATCAATTCAAAATCATGATCGAATCGATATCAACTATCCTTTGTCAAGACCTAATTGTCATCCTTGCATTTCTAATTCATCTTCCAAGGTTTTATGATTTATTCATTTAATCTTGTTTGGCATTTTCCCTCTAGGTTAAATAATTTATTTATTTATCCTAAGTCTTCTTGTCACAATTAAATGTTTATTTAATTGGCTAATTAATTCCTCCTATTTTTGTAAATTAATTAATGAATGAGAAATTATTAATTAATTTACCTATTTTTCATCAATTTTCTAATTTCCAAGTCATCATTTCCAACCTAATTTTCTAAATTCTCCTATATTCCTAAATGTCTATTTCTATTTCAAATTCTTGTCATAAATCTTTGCATAGCAATTTGTCATAAATTGTCATAAATCGTCATAAGCCTTGCATAGCAATTTGTCATAGATATGTCATAATTTTGCTATTCTTGATTTGAATTTCCATTCGAATCACCATCATGCTAATCTTGTCATTTATCCAATTCTTCTATAAATTGGATAATTTTCTTCAATCAATCCCTTAATAACCTAAAATCCGAATTTTCTATCAAACTACCGAACTTACGCTTCTAGTACTCTTGAACTTTTCATCAAATCTTGCTTTCAATTGAGTGTGCACTTGTAGGTGAGATCCACAAACCCATTGAAGAGGAAAGAACAACAATGGAGCCGCATGGAAGGAGTGTTCAATTCTACATCTGGTTTGCATAACATTTCATCTTTGAATGCTTTGTTTCCATACCTCTATTGAATGTGCTTTAGAATTAGGTTCATTTCAATGAGTATTCTCATGATATTGCTTTGATTGTCTTGTGTTTTGATTTATATATCTTGTTTTGATGATTCCTAATTTCTACGCTACAGTTTTTTAAAAAAATAAAAAAATAATACTTATACAATTATTTAATTAAAAAATCAAATTAATGTTAAATTAAAACATTAAATTAAGTTTTCTAACATTTTTCTAAGTTTTTCTAAAAAGCTAAAAAAAATACAATTATTTAATTAAAAAACAAATTAACAAACAAATTATTTATTATTTATAAAATAAATTTAATAATAAATTTAAAAAAAAACATAATTAAACAAGAAAAAGGGTTATTTTGTGCACCTGGAACAATGTAGGTCGAATGACGATGGCTGAGGAGCATTGGTTGTTGCTGACAAGGCATGGTGATGCAATGTCCACGTAGGGTTCTCTCTAACCACTTTAGTGGACCCAGATGTCAAGTCAAAAATGACAATTGAACTATCATTTTTGACTTATATAGATAGTTAAAAAAAAGTTTTTTATTGGGTTCGCTCGAAGGGGGGGTTCCAGTGAACCCAATAAAAGTTAATATTTTATTGGGTTCGAGCGAACCCAAAATCACAATCAGGTTTGCTCGAACCTGAATCCGCCGGTGGGTTCGATCGAACACCCCTAGTTCGTACGAACCCATCAAATTAATTTTTTTCCCACCCCACAAATTTCATTCATGGGTAAAAGTGGGAACCATTAATGTGAGATCTCCCATATGTATATATAGTAACTATTAAAAATTGAGCATCAAAAATATATATGCAAACCGAAAATAATGTAGTCGACGGGTCTCAGAATGAACACGAGTTGTGGGAGGGTACCCACGGCTATGGGAAGAGCCCCCACAACATGGGATTACCCCACGACTGTGGTTTGAGCCCCCACGGTAGTGGGTAGGCTCCCCACAGCATGGGGTCCCCACGTCTGTGGGTTAAGCCACCCATAGTCATGTTTGGCTTCCCCACAAAACAAAACAAATATTTTATTTTTATTTTTTTTTATTTATTTTTTTGTTTTAAATAAAAGCAAACTACAAAAAAAAAAATTAATTAATACAGATTTTAACAATAAAGCTTCATAATTGAAATCTACTCATCAAAATCACAACGACATAATAAAATCCCTATATTTGAAAATCATAGTCTTAATAACTAAAATCTTATAATGAATATGAATCGAAACAACGAATCATGAACAAATTATAGACAAGAATAATTTATTTTCTTTCCATAAATCATGCGATACAGACTAATAATTTGGAAACATGAGAAAACCCAACACAACCCCAACAATACCAAAATTATAAACTTGAACCCCAAAAAAACATCAAAATTTAACACTGAAATTTTCCCAAATTAAAACAATTTTCCAGAAATCCCATAAACACAAGAATTTAATTTTTCTTTCAAAGGAGATTTCCAAAAGTCAAATACGCACAACCAGGGATTTTGAATCCCTACCTTAAAACGCAGTCCTGGAATGAACTTACGAACTTACAAGTGAAGCTCCAAAATCCAGCCTCCAACAACACCAAAAATTCATTTTCCCCCAAACCCCAAAATTCCAGAAAATTTTCCTCCAAAAATTGCATCCTGCCTTCCCAAAAATTTTCCTCTTGAAAAATACCCTACTCATTCCCATAATTATTCTCGAGAAAAGAAATTTCCTTGACAAAAATCCAAATTACCCATAGTTCCCAAAAAAATATTGCATTTTAATTTAAATGTCACATAATTCATTTTAAAGAGTTAATTCATCGTTTTAAATTAAAACAACTTGATTTATTAAACAATGAAACTTTTATATAAATTTAATTAAACAAAAATACTAATATTATTTTTATTTCAATCCATTAAATACCAACTTAATTATTAAAATAATAAAACTTTTTTTTATTTAATCTATTTATCAAGCACTAATATTCATTAATTAATTAAAGACATCAACATTAATTTATTAACAATTATAAATGTATTAACATTACATTACAAGCATAAATAATTTAATCACCAATATGAATAAAACTTTAAATGAATCAACAATTAAATTCTACCAACACCAAAACACAATAAAAAAAAACCCACATGAACACCAACAAGGAAACATACACATCATATCAAGGGATGTCGGATTTTTGCCTATGGCAATCCGATAGGTTGACTCTAAACAGAGGACACTATTCTATTAGCGGACAAGGCTAGGGTAAAAAATTTGGGCCTTATGCCATCTCCCACAACATCTATTGGGTTAATATAGGCATGCTCAAACCTAAGAACTAGGTGGAGTCGATGCCTTGTGTGTGTGTGAAAAAGTGGAATAAGTTTGTAAGCTGCAAGACACAACACTTCAATTAAGTCATTACATGTATGGTTAGACAAATATAAGCATGAATACTAAAACCATTACAAACCGACCAATTGCCTTCTAAAAGATGCGAGTATAAGATTGCTCTTAGATTTGTATAAGCAATACCAGTGACTAGACTACACCAAGATGAAGGGTTTAATCTATATGAGCATGATATTAAACTAAATGGATGCAAGATGGATGAAAGATTCAAGCAATATGGATTCAAGCAATCATAAAATATGCAAAAAAGAAATTAAACTAAGATGCAATAATCTCAAAAAACAAGCACAATATATTCAATGACTCCAAAGCAAAAAGTGTATAATAATAAATCTCCAGGGTGTTTTTGAATGAGAGATGAAGGCTGAATTTGTAGAGAATCACAAGAGAAATCAAGAAAAAGCACAATTTAGGATTATAGAAATAATTGAGAAATCAAATTCAATTAACCTTGAGATAAATTCTAATTATAGTTTAATTGAAATGCATTCAAATTATAAGTTTGAGTTTTCATTGGTGATAGAAATAATTAATTCCATGCACTTGAGATAAAAATAGGTGATTCTTTGATTTATTCAAGAAAAGAGTCTTTTCAATGCAACTGAACTTCTTTTCTCAAAAGCTTTGAGTTCCAATTTTAGAGAATGATTAAATTCCTTTTATTGCTTTTCTGATTTCAAGTTTATCTCAATTTAGAAGAATATCTCAAGTTTGATTTCTCTCAATTCAATTCTTTTATTTTATTTTCAATTTAACTTTTGCTTTGTATATTAATTCCTCTTTTGTAATAAACTAATTATTTTTTGCATGATTAAATGGAAAATTTATTAATTAATTAAATATGCTAGGATATTTAATAAATTAAATAGGATAATTAATCAAAATGATATTCTTGGAATGATTTAATTAATTAAATAATTATTTAATTAATATTGAGTTATTGATTTGTCATGTGACATTTGATGATTAAAGAATTAATTAATGTGTGCTCAAGATTGATTTGATTGCATTTGGTTAGGACCTTGGTGATGTTGTCGAGATTAGGGGCCCATGGTTTAGATGACCATTTTTAGGGTATTGCATTTGCCCCTCTTTGAATTAATGTGTAAGCAACGCATTGGTTCAAAGAATAGTTGATGTCTAGGAGATACTAGTTCTGAACTTGATTGATCATGAACCAGATGAAGAGCAAGGTGTTTAGCTTGATTTGAAGTGATGAAGCTGAACAGAGTTGATTAAAGCGATACCGATCCCGAACTTGATTGAACTAGGAATGATAGAGAGCAAAGATATCGAACTTGAACTTGATTGATCAAGAAGAAGATCTTACTGATCTAGAACTTGATTGAACTAGACACAGTGAGCGAAGATAAAATCGATCTTGAACTTGATTGGATCAAGACACGATGAGCGAAGATAAACTGTCCAACTTGATTTAAAGCGATGAAACTAAACACCTGCTTAGATTGAGCGTGTGATCAAAGATACTCTTTAAACTTTTGATTGAGTTTAAACAAATAATCAGCTTGATGAAAAGCGATGAAAATGATTGACATTAAGAGACAAATTCAGATGAAGGCAATATCAACTTGGTTTGAAGTGATGAAACTAATATGCCCCTAGTGATTGATTTGATTCAAATGATCGAGAGATCTCAACTTGATTTGAAGTGATGAAGCTAAGATGCCCCTTAGCAATAAGAATTTGATTTTCGTTAGTTGAAAAAGATTTTTGCTTGACTTTTGATGAAGATTTTAAAATTTTCTTGACTTTGAAGATATGAGGTCATAAGGTCATCAGTATGCCCCCTCGGGAGCGAAATCGAAAGATAGCAAGGGTACATGATTTTAGGCAATTGTTGGCGATGATAATGACTTGAGCACAAAAATGATTCAGAGGAATATGTGAATATTTAATGTTGATTGATGAGAAATTGAGCACAAAGTTGATTTGTATAATAAAATTGAGATTCAGCGTTGATTCATGAGAAAATGAGCTCAATTTTGAAAAAATAAAATGAGCTTTTAATGAAAGCGTTAAGTGGTCCAAATTGTATTGAAATTGACTAGGAGAATGATCTCGAATTTCGATTTCGATCCCAAAAATGGAATCAAGATGGGCAAATTAGCTAAGGGTACAATTTTCATGTCCATCGGAGCAAGTTGAAAATTAGGTTTTGGCTATATAAGGGGTAGAAGTGTCATTTTCAATTCATTTTAACCCTCCAAGTTTGAAAATTCAAAAAGCCATCTACGAAGAAAAATGGTGGTTCCCACACAAGAGCATCGATTCAAACGTCAGAGATGACATAATCGACCTCAGAACTATGAGCCAGTGGTAAGTGACCAATCTTAAGCCTTTTATTTCATCAATTTTAATTTTTTTTGTTGATTTTTTGAATTTTTAGGCATGTAAAAGTCAAGTTTTGTCGATCTATCATGAGAGACGACATCCTGTGTCGTATGACACACTACTTAAAATTGTTTTGTCATTACAATCCATTAGTTTTGCCATTTCACACCTACCCTTGTATCGTACGAGCTTATGTAAAAAAGACCATTTTGTCATTATAGGGCTTGTTTTGTGTCGTATCAGAGTCTTTTATCGTCCTATACCCAGTCTTGACTCATACGAGTTTCTGCCTCTACTGTGTTATGCAATTTGAAAAACAATGAGCATTTTTAAGGGTGCCAACTTGGAAATTTGATTTTGCAATTGATCATTTTGGATTTGCATGATGTTTTACTTGTCTTATAGCATAATTTGAAATGTTTTCTGATGATCTGTTATTTGATTCTTGTAGGTTCGACTACCTCACGTTCTTTTTAGATGTGTCTATCCACCGACTATGACACTAGTTCGTGAGTTATCTGATATTGATAGAGAGCATATTAATTTGTGTAGATTGACTCACCTTTTACAAATGTCAGATATCCATGTGAATCATGGGATGCTCACTGCACATGTTGAGAGATTCTATTTAGAGCATAACACATTTCATTTGCCAGTTGGGGAGATGACTATCACTCCCGAGGATGTATATAGGATTCTCCAGATTCCATTCGTTGGGGATAAGGTGGATTATGATTCAGTACAACGTCCTAGCCTACTAGCTCTAAGGTAGGTATTTCATGATGTAGACATTCTGACATGGTCTATCAGCTGGGATGACATGATGGCCAAGTACAGTGATCGGTTTCCACTAGCATGCATCTTATCAGGATTCATCAATTGTTTTCTTATACTGGACAGGGGACAGGAGGGTTTCTTATGTGGCTGGGGAAGAATGCTAAAGAGGCTTGTGGAGAACCCTTAGAGATTAGGATGGGGTTCTTGTATTCTGGCGCACATGTATCGTGAGATGCATGAGGTGGTTTACCGAGGGGGAAGAGTATGACTGCAAGGGTTTTGATTTTGTAGGTATGGGCCTGGGAGTACCTCCTAGTTTGTAGACCGATTATGGATGATGCCAGAGATCCACAGCAACCCATCATATACAAATACTTTGGATATGTTACTCATCCCCATCTAGGCAAGACAAAGTATTGGAGATGGAAGCTAGATGATCTTATAGTTGTCAAATGGAGACCTTACAAGGGTCTTGAGCCTTGGGATGATTGGAGAGTTGTGCGCAGAGACCTATTTATGACTCATCCTCTCATTGGCAGATCAGTGACAGTAGTCGAGAAGTTTATGGTTACTCGAGTGATGAGGCAATATGGTAGACCTTAGGGGATCTCACAGGAGTTTACTGCATACGTGCGTTATGCAAAGGAGGAGAGACGAGGATGGGCACCTAGGTTATCATACGCCCTAGGCATGTAGGAGTTGACTAGATTGCAGCAACTTAGGTGGGACTATATAGAGGATATTGCGGATGCAGGGTTATTGCCCCAGTACAGGGATTGGTTCCAGTAGCATCCATTCCCTAGATTCACATATCCGACAGAGCAAGAACCTCTAATAGAGGAGATTGAGGATGATGCCCCTACGTAGGCACAGGGATAGGGACAGAGGTAGGGATAGATAATCAAGAGGCTCCGAGATGGGCAGGTGGTGATCCTAGTGCTAGCAGTAGCAGCGTACTAGCTAAGAGGAAGCAACAACAAAGAGGAGAGGGTGGATCCCTAGGGGCTATTGGTGTCAAACTGAGTGGAGCTAGGGTACCAGAGGGTGGAGGAGAGGAGGAGCGAGTAGCTCCTAGGTAGGTGAGATAGAGGAGAGATGACTAGGGGGAGCCATTGGTGGATATGGAGGTGGCGATGGAGGTAGAGAGTCTGCGAGGGAGCAGGGGGCAGATGCAATGCAGTCGATGAGAGAACGTTTGGAAAGTCTGCAGTCACAGTTGACAGTGGCACAAACACAGCTGGTAGAGCGATACTGACAGCTAGTGGACCTTAGAGTAGAGAGAGATCATCAGTTGGTTAAGGTCAGAGCTAAGCATGATCGTCAGCTGGTGGAGCTCAGAGTAGAGCCCAATCGTCAGGTCACAAAGATGAGGGCAGAGCAAGACGCTCTTCAGCAGGAGGTTTTGCACCAGACCAGTTGAGCAGCCTATTATGTTGCAGCTTACAGTGTAGCAGTTTCATTAGTGTATTAGGTTATACCCTACTCGCAGTACATGGCATGGTCTAAGGGAGCTTGGGCACCTCGTCAAGACCCTGGTCAGCAGGTTCCACCTCCTCCACCACTTGGCAATGAGGGAGAGGCAAAGAGCTAGATTTTTTTTTCGTAGCTCTTAGATTTTTTGTAGACACACCCATTTTTTGTAGTCCTTATGATTCTTGCTCTGATGGGAGTTTGTATATGACAGTAGACATTATTTTGTACCCTAAGACTTTATCATTATATATACGAGACCTTGATTTGACTTCATTGTACTTGTGTCCATCGATTATGAGATGTTTTCTATATGCTTTATTCTATATGTATGCATATCTTTTCAGTATGGATGTAATGCAAATGAACATGGATGTTTATTTTTTGTTTCTTTTCATATGCAAATAAATGATGAAAATGAGTATCTAGGAATGCAAATTTTTCATTTTTCTATTCAATAAGATGAATGCAAATGAATGTATGAATATGTATAAAATGCTTATGTATGCAGCTAACATCTCAATACACAAGTACTCGATCGTAGAAATGATGAAAAAGAAACCACTTAGCTGAGAAATGATGAAACTTCAAACTCTCATTCAGAAGATAGAGAGATAATTGTTATCATACCGAAATCACCCTAAATTCACAAAATGTAGAATGAAATGCAAAATGAGATGCAACCTAAACCTAGTCATTGGATTTGAATTGCTTAAGTTTCATCACTGAGCGTTAAAAAACATAGCAGGCATATTAGAGTTCCTTCCTTTTCATGTACAATATTAATTATCTTGTTCATAATGACCCTTTTTTCGTTCATATCCTTGGACAGATTTCACAGGGACCCAAATTGCATGATAAAGAAATTCCCTCAAAATAGACAAAGAAATGATATGAACCTCCCTGTAGCATACAAATAAGCAGAGTCGAGGTATGTGTGACAATTTCACCTTGATGTGAAGGCTCTTATCATAGACATCAAGCTGATTAGATGTTTCCAAATTATCAGAATCATTCCTACAAGCGGAAAAAAAAGAAAATATTATGCCCCCAATCCTTGCCCCTCTTAGTCAAGATAGACTTCCTCGAGTTACTCAGAGGGATAATAATTGAAAACCAATATAAAAGACAACACACAAAGAAAATTTCATGCATATCTCAAACTGTTTAGTGATTTCTTTCAGTAATGTTGTTTTGCTTGTGTACTAAGTGATAAAACTCTTCAGTAGTCAGGAGACAGGTGATTGACTCGAAGTGGACAACTAGGTTTCACTGGCGTAAAGTTGACTTGGTTGATACTGCTTAGGGCATGTAATGTGCTCTATCGATTAACCTAAGACTAGGACATTAATTAGTTTCAAACCATGAGGGTTCCAACGAACCAGGATATCACAAAAGTGACTGAAATATGTACAAGCGAAAGCAATTATGCATAAAAGTGGGAAATGCCAATGTTGCATTGATAGATGGAGCGCTTGAGTACAAGAGGCGCATGTTTGCCAGGTTTTCACCTGCTTGGCAAAGATCTTTTTTTTTTACCAAGGTGCCTATTTACCAGGTTTTCACCAAGGCATTTCCTCTCCTTTTCCTTTTTTTTTTTCTTTTCTTTTTCAGAACTTTTTATAATTTTTATATTTTTTTTAGGACTTTTCATGATTTTTTATGATTTTTAGATTTTTTTTCAAGACTTTTTTAGCTATACAGGTTGCTGGAGCAGAGAATACTAGGTGAAGAAATTTTTCAAGTGGATGGTGTTAATTGGTTCACGGAGCTGTTCTCCTTCTGATGTTGAGAGTTGATAGGCACCAAAGCCAAAGACTGTAGTGATGATGTAAGGACCTAGCCAGTTGGGCTCAAACTTCCCTTTATTGTCTCGAAACTGTTGATTTTTAGGATTTTCTCTCAGAACAAGGTCACCAACCTGAAATTATCTTTGTTGAACCTTCTTTTTATATCCTTTAGACATTCTCTTTTGATACACTCTCAGATGATCAAATGCCACTTGTCGACGTTCATCCAGCAATTCGAGTTCTTGCAATCTAGCTATTCTATAGTCTTTATCAGTAACAAGACCTTACAAAGAAACTCTTAAAGATGGTATTTCCACTTCAATAGGTAATACTGCTTCAGACCCATACACCAAAGAAAAAGGTGTAGCCCCAGTAGGTGTTCTAATACTTGTTCTATAAGCCCATAATGCAAGATTGAGCTATAGATGCCAATCCTTCCCAGATTTATTCATTGTTTTGTGTAAGATAGTCAACAGGTTTTTGTTAGATGCTTCAACTTGTCCATTACCTTGAGGGTAATATACGGATGACCAGTGTTGTTAAATTTTGAATTTCTCATAGAGCTCGTTTAGATCTTTATTCTTCAATTGTCCTCCATTGTCAGTCACGATGGATGAAGGTGTCCCATACCTGCAGATGATATAGTTAAGAATGAACAGAGCTACTTGTTTACCAATTGCTTTGATGAGCGGAACCGCTTCTACCCACTTAGTGAAATACTTAGTGGCAATTATGATAAGCTTGTGTTCGTTGGATGATGCAAGATATATTTGACCAATGAGATCAAAGGCCCATTGTTGAAAATGCCAATGTGTAATGAAGGGTATGAGATCCCTTGCTGGAGCATGTAGGAGATTCCCATGTAGCTAACACTTCTCACAAGTTTTAGAAAACTTTATAGTGTCCTTCTCCATGTCTGGCCAATAGTAGCCAGCCCTTAGTAGTTTTCGAGCTAAAGAAAGACCATTCAAATGAGATCCACAAATACCTTCATGGACTTCCGATAATGCACGTTTAAACTCTTTAGTTAATAGACACCTAAGCAAAGGACTATCCAACCCTCTCCTAAATAGATCGTTAGTGATGATGATGTACCGTGAAGTGTTTCGGGTTAGGTTCCTTTTCTCATTACGGGTAAGGTTTTCAGGGATAATTTGGTCATGCGGATAAGAGTAAATATGGTTGTAGCGGAATGAGTCATGTTCGATAATAGAACAAAATATCTGGGACTCAAGAGAATCATAGGTAGGGTAATGTAACTCTTCCACCAAGAATTCAAAACAAAAATTAGACTCTTGTAACTCTGGTATGGATGCTAAGGTGGCCATAGCATCTATTGCTTTGTTTGCGGATCTGGGAATCTGCTGAAATGACACAAAAGTAAAATATTTCTTGAGATCATCCACCATTCTCTTATAAGGCATCAGCTTCGCATCTCGAGTCTGATATGTATCATTGATTCGATTGATGATTAGGTGAGAATCTCCATAGATGTGTAATTCCAAAACCTTCCATTCGATAGCCAACTTGATCCCATTTACCAAAGCTTCATACTCTACAATGTTGTTTGTATAAGGGAAAAGAATCTTATAAGCCTTCGAGATTGAATACTTTTGAGGAGTAATAAAAAGTATTCCAGCACTAAAACCATTTTGAGTGAAAGACCCATCAAAGAACATCTTCCATGATTGTTGAGTAAGGTGCATTATTGATTCATCTAGAAATTTTATATGTAGCGGTTGAGTGTCTTCAAGTGGAGAATCAACAAGTTGATCTGCAATTACCTGTCCTTTGATGGCTTTGCATTCCACATATTCAATATCAAACTTTGTAAGAACCATGACCCATTTAGCCAATCTTCCTGCAAGTGTTGCTTTGCTGAGGAGATATTTGAGCGGATCAATCTTAGCTACTAGCTTGATGGAATGTGCTAACATGTAGTGTCTCAATTTTTGTGATGCAAAGACCAATGCCAAGCATGTTTTTTCTATTATAGTGTAGTTCATTTCATAAGACACCAATGTTCTGCTAATGTAATATATAGCTCTCTCTTTTTTATTTTCATCATATTGTACCAGAAGTGCCCCCATTGATGAATCGGTAGCTGATATGTATAAGATCAATGGTTTACCCTGAATTGGTGGCATTAGTATTGGTGGATTGGAAAGGTATTCTTTGATTTGTTGAAGGTGTTTTTCACATTCCCAATCCCATTTGTATATTACTCCTTTCCTCAATACTTTTGTGAAAGGTTGAGCTTTGTCTGCTAGCTAAAAAATAAAGCGTTTGATTGATTGGAGACATCCCTGTAAACTTCTCATTTGACTGATGTTCTTCGGAGGTAGCATTTACATTATATCTTGGACCTTCTCAGGATCAACCTGGATTCTCTTCTTTAAATTGATGTAGCCAAGCAATTTCCCTGATGTTACCCTGAATGCACACTTTTTTGGATTTATCCAGAGTTTGAATTTTTCCATTTTGTCTAGTATAGGGCCTAGCTCTTCAATATGCATGGATCTCTTCATATTCTTTACTAAAGTGTTATCAACATAATATTCCATATTCTTATGCATCATATCATGAAAGATAGTAGTTACCGCTCTTTGGTAAGTTGCTCATGTGTTCTTTAGCCCAAATGGCATGACATTCCAACAAAAGGTTCCCCATGCACAGGTGAAATATGTCTTTTCTTGATCCCCAAGAGCTATTTTGATCTAATTATAGCAAGAGAATCCATCCATTAGTGAGTACATCTCATACCTAGTAGTCATATCGACTATCATATCAATGTTTATCAATGGAAAGTCATCCTTCGGACAAGCTTTGTTGAGATCTCTGAAGTCTGTGCAAACCCTAATAGATTTGTTTGCCTTTGACACAGGTACTATGTTTGAAATCCATTTTGCATAGTCTATAGCTCTGATAAATCCAGCTTTTAACAAGTTTTCTAGCTCAGCCTTGACTAGCAGTGCCATGTGAGGGTGCATCTTACGGAGTTTTTGCTTGACTAGTTTAAATCTTGGTGTGATAGAAAGATGGTGCATGATAAGATCAGGATCCAGACCTGACATATCAGAGTACTTCCATGCAAAATTGATCTTCTTTTCTAAAAAGAGATGAGTGAAATCTTTCAATTCTTCTGCTGATAGTGATTGAGCTAAGTGAATGATGTGTGGTGTCTCTTGACTCCCAATGTTTACTGGCTGAGTTGGTTCAATCAATATAGAAGACTTTTCCTGAAAATGACTTGGCAGTATATCAAGTATCTCAGCTTCAGGCACCTTAGAGAGGTTTTCACCCTTAGGTGCGTCCTTTATTTTCTCTTTTTTAGATTCTGACACCATCACAATGTGGTTTTCGCCATCAGATCTTTTATTTTTCTGATTTTTGTGACTAAGATACTTGATATCTATTTTAGTCATGTTTACACTTTGTTCGATGGTGGAAGAGTCCATGGGTTCAACTGCGTTGAGGTAATAGGCTAACATGTAGTCATTGGAAAAAGTAGGTACATTCATGGGTTGGTCTTGTAGACTACAGTAAATTAATTCAGGATGTACCAAAGATAGAGTTTGGATAGGTTCGAGGAAGTTCACGGTATTGTCATCACAACTACAAATTGAAAAGTCAAGTTATGTCTCAAGACCAAGAAGAGTTGGAACATGATTATTAAAGTGCACATTAATATTTAGTTGACCTAATCCAATAGACCTACTTGTAGCATCGTTCTCTACGCCAAACTAGACTTCATATCATGGTTCAACTGTAACAAGATCAATAGATAGATTCTCATCATTTACATCAGATGATTTAGAGTTTGATGTTGAGTAAACATTGTCATAAATAAGACTATTGTCAGAGTCATCAAATTTGTCAGATGAAGTTTCTGAGTCTTCTTCAAGTGATTGAGTGAATGTATGTATGGTATCAACACCTACATCTTTAATGCTGCAAGTTCCTTCAAGAATTGTCTCATTTATCATTTGCATCTGACATACTTGTTGACATAACCTTGATGGTTCTGTGAGTCCCTATTATCTACTCCATTCAGCTTCCTCTGGACTAATGACCGGTTCTACTTCTATAGCTTCCAATTATTCTTGTGTAGTCCCATACCTGATTTGTTCTGTCTTATTAGAGGGGTATATAATAGATGAATTTTTTTTTTGGTATTCTTCCTTCTTTTAGCCTTTGTTCATAGTCGTCTTGTCTTTTTAGTCTGATTTCATGTATCTCCTTTTCTAGCTTTAAGCGCATCAGCTCTTGAGTGTCATTTGTGATATCACTGGACTCTTTTGGAGTTTCTATAATGGATGTATCGGAGAGGTGGTCTGGACCCCATTCATACTTGTTTGAGTCAGTTTCTGAATCATCTATTTGTTGCCTACCAGTGTATGTGACTGGAACCTTCAGTCGTGCAAACAATTCTCTGATTCTTTCTACTTCATCTCTCATATCTCCTGGAACTTCAACTCCTTATATTGTTGTAGCTGACACCATTGGAACTTGAGTACTGACTGTTTCTTCTCTCTTGATTGCTAGTTCATCTTTTCTTTTTCCACACTCTACTTGAGTTTGTTGAACCTCAACTTCCTGTGATGTTGAAGGTGATATCCTTTTCTTCCACTTAGACTTGGAAGCATGTTTTTGGTATGATATCTTTTCTGAATTGTATCCCAGTCCAACCTTATCATTTGTGGACTTTGTTTGCAGCTGAATCAATTCAATAATACCCTCTTGATGTTTGCCCAGGGGATCGGTACCTGAATATCCCATGCGTTGAATTATTTTGTAATCGAGACCATATTGGGTTGGGGAAATCTCACAATGTCGCACTTCCTCCTTTTGAGTATTTTCTTTGAAAAAACACTTAAGAACAACATCCTCTTCTATTTCATCTGCGAGGGAAGTAGAAGACTGTACAAAAAGACCATCATATATGATATTCAGAGTTAAAGTTTGTGTTCTCATAGCCTCTGATGGTTTGCCCAACTATTTCAGTGATGCAGGGAGAGAGACTAATGAGAGTACCGGTTCTATCTTGTAGCCATCCATGCTAGTATTTGTAATCTTCAATTTCTTTTCTAAGTCCTTCATTAGAGCTTCTAGACTTCATCTGTAGAGGTTTCTCTATTATGAGGCACAAAGGTATCAACACCTTTTGTTAATGTATTATTGGGGAGATTTGTATCAACAGGAATATAGACTTCAACTCCGTTATAAGGAAATTTTAAGTATTGATGGTATGTAGATGGAACTGCCTTCATTTCATGAATCCACGACCTGCCCAATAAGATATTGTATGATAGAGGAAGATCAAGTACTTGGAAAATGACATCTCTTTCTACAGGTCCCACCCTGATTAGTAATAATACTAGACCTTTAGAGGTCCTTTCTTCTTCATCATAGGCTATAATTGTTATTTTCTTGGCCGAATCAATGAAATTTTTAGAAAATCCTAGTTGTGTAAGTAGACTGTGAGTACAGATATTCAACCTTGTGCCTCCATCTATCAAAACATGTTTAAATCTGTGTTTATGGATCATGGCTTCAATATGCAATGACTGGTTATGTGGATGATTTAGCGAGTTGTCATCTTCTTTAGAGAAGGTCAGATAGTGAGGTGAAGTTAGATGACCCACCATAGATTGAAACCGATCAATATCTAAATCTTTTGGAACATTAGTAGTGAGCAAGGCCTTGTCCAAGATCTCTTTGTGAGCAAAAGATATTTTTAGTAATTCAAAGATGGAGATTTGAGCATTTTTCCTTTTCAATTGTTCAACAACGCTATATACAGAGGATGATGATGAAGTTAGTTGTTTAAATTTATCAAATGTTGATTATTTTTGTTTGTTTGATGAGGTTGGTAGGTTTGATGTTGTTTGAGCAGGAGTTGAAGAACTAGCTCCTTGGAGAGTGACTTTCTTTTAAGAACAGGTCATAGCATTTGCATGTCATGATTCATGTTGTTTGTCTTTGATTATAATCACATTGCAATATTCAGGTTGGGAAGACTCAATCATGTTGATGACGTTGTCATTGCTGGTATAAGTGTAATTTACTTTGGCACCTCCTTTTGTTTTTGCGGAATCACCTTGTTCATAAACAGGTAAAGGATCTTTAAATGCTTTGTGATTAGCATTTGTCGATGATTCCCGACAACAATTCTACTGGCGTTTATGAGATCTTGAATCTCATGCTTGAGCTTTATGTAATTGTTTGTGTTATGACCTTTATTTCGATGGTAGTCATATTATTCATTTTCTCTCCGCCATTTTGGCTTGACTTTTGGATCATATGGCCTAGAATTATCCGATGACGTTATCAGATCGTTTGCCAATAAAGTTTTGAAAGCGGATTCATATGATTCTTCCAACGGAGTGAATTCGTGTCTAGGTTTCGAAAGCCAAGGTTTCTCTTTGAACCACTCTTTTACTTTCTTCAGAGGATTTTCTGTTGTGGTTTCAGTTGCTTTGAGTGCTTGCATGCCACTAGCCAAGTTAAATATTGTGGGCTTCGAGTTGGTTTTAACAGTGTCTACCACTCCATCATTAACAACATTCTTATTGTTGTCTTTGCCATGTTTCTAATACTTGTTCTTTTCTTTAGAGCTAGATCCTGGTTGTGTTTCTTTCCAAGTTGAGATATCTCCTTTCTTTATAAGCACATCTTCCATTCGGATAGCATTATCTACCATTTTGTTGAATGATGGGTGCACTTGCATTTGGATACTATATTTCAATTCAGGGATCAAATTGTTGATGAATATATCCATTTTCTCAGAATCTAGAATAGGCCATGAATATCTAGAGAACATCTTTCTCCAACGTTGGAGGAAAGTGAGAAAAGGCTCCCTTGTTTTCTGTTTGGTAGTGCAAAGCTCGATCATAGTAATGGGGTGTCGAATGTTATAGGAGAACTGTTGTAGAAACAGTTGGATTAATTCTTCAAAAGTTTTTATTCCCTTAGGTAGACTTGAGAACCATTCCATAGCTTGCCCTCCCAAATGTCTCGGGAAAAAGCACATGAGATATGTTTGGTCATGCATGAACTCCATACATAAAGCACAAAATTCTCTAATATGGTCTTGGGGATTTGAGTTACCATCATATTTGTCAAATTTTGGGATCTCAACTCGTGAAGGAAATGGAGGCATGTATAGGTTTTTATCAAATGGAAATGGGCATATTGTCTCCAGAGAATATTGTTTTGGGGATTTATCCTTATGTTTTAGTTCTGTGATCTCAGTCTGTAAGGCTTGTAATTGTCTGTGTACCATTTATGGGTGATTCTTCCTTTTTAGTGACGAGAGTCTGAATGTCATAACCAGTAGGAAGTTTAGCACCTTGTTTTGCTAGTTCTAGAAAATAGTCTTCTTTTTCTCTAGTCATGATAACCTTCATTATTTTTCGGAAATCTTTATCCTTTTGACATCTATGAATATCAACTTCTGGAGGTTCAGAGTCTTCAAATTCACTTGATGAGGAATCATTGTTGGTACCATGAATATTGAGGTTGTCTTCGACATTTTGTTTTGTTCCAGGTATAGTGGGAGATAAAGGTTCATAAAAAACTGGTATATCTGATGATGAAGGTTTATCAGTGAATGGGTCCTTTACGTAAAATGGGTTATCTTGATATGAAAAGGATTGCCCTTTGCCTTTGGCATCTTTCTTACAAGAACTTCTGGTTTGAATAGGCATTTTTATTGACTGATGTGACCTAAAGTTGTTTGTGATGCAGAAGTCAAGATCAAATTCAGAGCTAGTTGTTCGGTTAACATATTAATTGAGAGAAGCAACTAAGATTTAGTCTGGTTTTAGGAAAGATCTATCTTGTGTAAGACGTTTATCTAAGTTGATTTGAGAGAAGTGACTAAAACTTAGTCTGGTTTCAGGAGTGATCTATCCTGTATAAGACATTATCTAAGTGACTTAAGTTTGATAAGTAGTTGATTGAAATAGCTAAAAGATGATCAACAAAATTGTGCAACACAAATGGAAGAGGTACATCATTTTGATCTGTTTATGCTCAGGATGACGATAACTAGTTTTATGCTCGCTGTAGACTGTTTTAGGCAAGTTTGACTGTTCTGGACTAACAAAATCAGAGATTCGTACGATAGGTTTTATAGGACCAAATGACAGTTTAATAGCTTCAGGATGATGAAAATAGTGTTTCGTAAGAGTTGTTGCCTAGTACTATACGACAGATGGGTATGTCTAAAATGATAAACTAATCAATGCAATGGTTTGTCGTACGACATAGGATGCAGGCTCAAATGACAATTTCCTAAATAGGACGACAGATAATAAGGTCTCGTACGATACAAAATGTAGGCTAAAATGACAAATTGTTAGGATTGATGGAATTTCATATGACACAGATATGTAACAGGATGATAAATCAGAAGACTCATACGACTGTTTACTGGGCAAAGGCAAAATTTTGAGTTTTCAATGACTGAGTATGACCAATTTTGAGGTGGACTGAGTTTTCACTAGGATAGACTAGTTTTTGACATGGACAAAGTTTTGATCATTGAGTTTGTTTCTTGTTTTCTCCAGTTTTGGTATTCCGGTTTTAGTTTGAGAGATAAAAACACAAAAAACACATAATATGAATAATAACTCCAATCACAGCATGCAAACCCTATGGAAATTGGTGAGAGAAGAAAACCTTTGCTTGTAGACTAAGGTACACACCCAATAGCTAATCAGAATACGGTCGCTGAGTCTCATGCAATGGATTCTAAAAGTCATATTAGCCGACTCCAAATGCTAATGGGGGCACGAAATGACAAGTATCTTGGGAGAGTTACTATCTCTCTTGCACAAAGATTATCCCCCCTTTCAAAGGTGAACCGGGTAGCTTCTAATTTTAATTGGAACTAGTAAGGGATCTGTTTGGCACATCGAGGTAAAAACTCAATTAAGAGGTCTCCCAACCTTGAAAACCAAGGTTTGATATACCCGAGGGTACAAAGGAGAGATATTCTCAAGCACTGTCGTTGACTTGATTTTCATCAAATCATGTTTATTTTATAGTGGGTTGGAGTACTTGGCATTTAGTCATTCCCACTTGGGTCGTTCTCCTCTCACCGACCATAATGGCTATAGAGTTATTAGCTCCTCGGGAGGGCAGGCCCGCTAAATATATACAAATCTCAAACTTAAAGAAAATGCCTCAAGGGTCTGGATTTCTGATTTTCTATATAGATAAGAGCATGCTCTCCTACCTCTCAGAATTTTCTTAAAACATAAAATACTGATTTGTTCTTTAACCAAATAGCAAGTTAGGTGCCTAAAAAATGAATTTAATGAATACACAATGTTTGCTTGAATCTCATCAGACAACCTGCAAAGATAACGAATCAGTAGTCATATTGTCTTTGTGCGACAAGCATTCTGCAAAAATTGATTAGGTTGTAAAAATTTCTCAGATAGACAGATAACAAGCCAAGATCAGCGTCAGTATAATCAAAATTGAATAGAGAACCTGAAGAATGAAATCTGCTTCTTTTTTTTACCAAAAAAATACAGATCCATACGACAATTTTCACCAACTCGTATGATAATTGTAGTTTGTCATCCGACACTGTGGGAAAACTTGTACGACAATTCATAGAAACTGTACAAAAAAAAAAAAGTTAGTCTCTAAGGCTGAAAAATGTAATCTCCCGCCCCACAGTGGGCACCAAAAATGTGTATGTGAAAAAGTGGAATAAGTCTGTAAGCTGCAAGACACAACACTTCAATTAAGTCATTACATGTATGGTTAGACAAACATAAGCATAAATAATAAAACCATTACAAATTGACCAATTGCCTTCTAAAATATGTGAGTATAAGATTGCTCTCAGATTTGTATAAACAATACCAATGACTAGACTACACCAAGACGAAGGATTTAATCTATATGAGCATGATATTAAGCTAAATGGATGCAAGATGGATGAAAGATTCAAGCAATATGGATTCGAGAAATATGGATTCAAGCAATCATAAAATATGCAAAAAAGAAATTAAACTAAGATGCAATAATCTCAAAAAGAAAGCACAATATATTCAATGACTCCAGAGAAAAAAGTGTATAATAATAAATCTCCAGTGTGTTTTGCATGAGAGCTGAAGGCTGAATTTATAGAGAATCACAAGAGAGATCAAGAAAAAGCACAATTTAGGATTAATTAAATAATTGAGAAATTAGAATTAGTTAAGCTTGAGATAAATTCCAATTATAGTTTAATAGAAATGCATTCAGATTATAAGTTTGAGTTTGCATTGGTGATAGAATTAATTAATTCCGCACTTGAGATAAAAATAGGTGATTCTTTGATTTATTCAAGAAAAGAGTCTTTTCAATGCAGTTGAACTTCTTTTCTCAAAAGCTTTGAGTTCCAATTTTAGAGAATGATTAAATTCCTTTTATTGCTTTTCTGATTTCAAGTTAATCTCAATTTAGAAGAATATCTCAAGTTTGATTTCTCTCAATTCAATTCTTTTATTTATTTTTCTATTTAACTCTTGCTTTGTATATTAATTCCTCTTTTGTAATAAATTAATTCTTTTTTGCATAATTAAATGGAAAATTTATTAATTAACTAAATATGCTAGCATATTTAATAAATTAAATAGGATAATTGATCAAAATGATATTCTTGGAATGATTTAATTAATTAAATAAATATTTAATTAATATTGAGTTATTGATTTGCCATGTGACATTTGATGATTAAAGAATTAATTAATGTGTGCTCAAGATTGATTTAAATTTCTTTGGTTAGGACCTTGGTGATGTTGTCAAGATTAGGGGCCCATGGTTTAGATGACCATTTTTAGGGTATTACACCTTGTACCTGCAATCTTGCATCACCGAGAGCACATGTATGTATGTATGTATGTATGTATGTATATAATCAACAATTACAGGTACACCGATGGAGGAGAATCATAAAATTTCGTGTCTCTCTGAAGTGAGTGATGGAAGATCATCCCCTTGCACCCCATACAGATTCAACACATGCATGAAATCAAACACATGATATATCTCTTATATAAAGAAAGTATGTCAGTCCATGGTCAGTACATATGAATAAAATCTAACATCTAGACATCCATAATCAATACTCATAAATGAAATCTAACATCAAATCATCCATGATGATATAATGCATAACCATCATTTATCAAATCCAAAACAACATATCATAGTATCATAAAAGTCATCATCCAACCACATGTGAAATTAAAAAAGTCAATAAAGGTCCAACTAGATAAAGAAACAGTGTTTGAACAAGGGAGGGGCATCACACTTGTTGCATTCAAGTTAAAGATTTTTTCTTTACATGATCACAATATGATGCCCCATACCTTGCTACTACTATAAAATACCTCTCTCCATGTATTATCTTTAGAATAAAGAGTTGAGACATAATGTTATTAGAGTATGTTTATAATTGTTTCAAAACCAAGGAGATTGGGATGTTTAGTTGGAGAATTTAATGTAGAATATTATAAAAAACCAGCCATGAGAGCAAAATCTTTTTTTCTATACATAAAAAATCAGCATGTGTAAGAGTAGAAAAATCAATTTCAAACAACCATTTAATATTGAATTCATCCATGTAAGAAGATAATTAAATACAAGATTGTTATTTTAGATAATTGGCCAAGAAGATAAACTAGAAAGGTCATGTTGATCATCCTAATTGTTTGGGTCTCTTTTTTGCTCTTCATGGGGTGCAACAATCCCCAACCATGTGAATAATTGCCTTGTCCACCCCATCCAAGTGGACCTAACAAATAATATCAGGAATAAAATGAAAAGGGCCTTAGATATAGGCTTGAAAAATGACTGGCTTGATCAAAGCTCAAATCCAAAGAGGTTGTAGTGCATCTCATACTACACTGTGGGTTTATCCTCATCACGACATGGTTAGGTACAAGATAAGTGTATGATATGTATGTAGGTAGAGGGTGACTCACTCCCATCCTATTCTAGTGCATTCCAATAGAAAAGGAATGTCAATTTATTGTAAATTACACTATGGGTCCCATTGATTTCTTGGTGTTCTACACCAGCAAAGATTGTGGCAAGTATGGGTCAATATGCATTGGTCAACTAGGTAGAGAATTTGGTGCATCCCATACTACACTGTGGGTTTTTCCTCCAACCCAAGGGTAATATTGGCTTAAGAGAGAATCCCTAAGTAGTCAAGCTACCAATTTGGTAGATTCAAACTACTATCACCTATAGGCCACCGACAAAGAGTTTATCCACCTAAGAAGAAGCAACTTCTAACATATATCACCTTGTGACCTTAGTTATGTAATTAGATATCTTCTTCTCATCTTGGGTAGAACATGGCATAAATAACCCCCATGCAATAGGTGGATGCCAATGTACCCTCTCGATACAACAATTATCTTTCATTATCACTACCCACGCAGTAAGGTAACTACCTGTGTAACCATTCTTGTATTGAATACCTAGGATAGTTGTCAAAAAATCTTCACCTTCACGAACCAAGTGAAGGTTGGCTAATCCCTAACAATAGTCCAATCATAAATCATTGGAATAGTCCAATGACTACCTATCACCACCTCAATAATCACAAAGGTTCACACTTGAGACTTCTCTAACCCAATAGGCTTTGGAAATTCAAGAAGTTGGCTCAACTCAACAACAATGTAAAATGAGTCATGTCTAGTCTTATAAATAATAGAAATGATAATTTGTGAGCAATAGTTCCAACAAAGGGGAGTTATGAAATAGCCCTCTATTGTAGTTTCTTTAAATCATGTATTTGTATCAATGTTAGATATCTATTGACCACATAATGGGAGTACAATTTTATTTACGTGAGTGTTCCCTCATTTTCAAGTGTAGGAATGAGAATGAGACTATAACCTTTATCAAAAGTGATTCCAACTTTCAACTTAATATATTTTTCTTTGCCAATTTGGCTAAGTGGTTTGAGAGTTATAACAAGTTATTCCTATTTTGGAGGCCCCTTGACACTTTGGGCAATCTCTTGGTTTGAATGCTTAAAATGCTTTTCAATAATTAAATTATCTTATGGTTAGTCCTAGTAGGCAACAAGAATTGTATGTATAGTGTTAAAAGGGAAGAAGAGTTGTTGTAGTGCATGAAGTACACATAATGTGCAATGAATTCATAGTTGATTGCCCTTGTCTTTAGTGACGTCCTTTGAAAGAGTTTTGATTAAGAGAACATTAAGCTCTAAGAATGTAATTAAATTATTAGGGAACATCCAAAAGTTGAATGGACTTATATGCATAGCAAGATACAACATGACAAGATTGTTAAAAGACTTGGGTGATACAAAAGATGTTAGAAACATGGTTGTCGTTGCACCAAAAGATCAACCTATTAATGTCTGATACAACCGCAAGATTTAATGAATCCATATAAGGCAATTAAGCCATGCCACAAACCCAAGTCCTATGTTGCACAACATAAGGAGACCAAGGGTGCACACCTTGCAATAATCCCCCCAGCACAAGTGACGGGTTTGAGCCCATGACCTAGGCTCTAATACCACTTGTTAGAAGCATGGTTATTGTTGCACCAAAAGATCAACCTATTAGTGCCCAATACAACTGCAAGAATTAATGAATCCATGAGAGGCAGTTAATCCATGTCACAAACCCAAGTGTTACATTGCACAACACAAAGAGACCAAGGGCACACACCTTGCAGCAAAAGATTCATGATAAATTGAGAATTATACTTGGGTAGAGGTTATATTGCATTTTCTCAAGCCTTCTTCCTAAGAAGGAGAGTATTGCTATCCAAATATCTATTATGATGTCTCTACTTTCATCCTTACAAGCCATATAACTAGAGAATATCCGAACATTGGACCACACTCATGATCTAGACACTATAGCTATGGATTATTTTAGAATCCTCCATAAATATACCTATTTCTCACTAAACTATCATTTCTAACTATGATGCATCAATGATCCAACTTAGAATTCTCACTAGATTGGATTAATTAAAACTAGAATGCCAATAATATCCAAGCTATAGATGACCCAAGTTTGAACCTATAGAATACCAAAGCAATGATAGGTAGTCATTGGATCATGCTAATTATTAATGCCTAGGGCTATTGTGATACATTAGGAGATAGCTAGCATTCACTTGTATCATGAAGGTGAAGGATTGCCAAGGGCTACCCTAGATGTGATACTAGAGTAGTTAAGATGGTTATTAACCAACCATGTAGGTAACAAAAACTAGAGGTAATTGGTCTATCATGAGACTGAGCAAGAAATCACATATAGCATGGAGGTGATCAATGGTTTGTGCTACCCATATTGTAAAGGAGATAGTTGACGATGTCACTAAGGTCACAAGGTGGTATATGTTAGAAGCTACTTCTTCCTAGGGTTATAGACTTGTCACTAGTGGCCTAGGAGAGTGATTAAAATTGATATCCACTAGTCTAGATAGGTTCATGACTTGTGGAAATCTCTCTTGATCCTATATGACCATTTGGGTAAGGGGATGGACCCCTGATGTAATATGTGATTCACCAAAGTCCTCTTCCCAATTGTTTGATGGTATACTTGAGCCCATCAAGAAGAGGGTGGAGCCTCAGTGTAGCATGGGGCACATTAAAGTCCTCTTTCTAGTTATTCCCTTGAAAAACAAATTCTTCCTCGTTCACCTAATTCCATAATTTTAACTTCATCTTTACAAAACTATTCTTTAAGATAACTTGCTAGGTCCACTTTGTTGAGGTAGATGGGGAAATTGTTCACTTGATTGAGTTTCTTACACCCATGAGGCTAGTAAACAAGAACCCAAACAACCAAGATGATACTATGACTAGCCACAAACTTATTCTCCTCAAAGTAATCATATATTGTGATTATTGTACTTTGCATTCCTATTTTACATTGTGGTATAAATTGAATAAGTTCACGTTTATGCTCATGTTGAATTAAAATGGTTTATGTATTTACTTGCTAGTTATATTAAAAAACAATTCTCTCATGGCTAGATATTTACATTAATTGAGCATTAAAATATCACCCAACAATAGCAACATACCTAAGACAATAGTGTCTTATAAGGTCAAGTTGTCATAATTAAGCATAACAATAGTATACATGTAAGTTCTTTAAACTTAATAAAATTGTCCCCATAACTTAGTAACCAAATTCCAACATGTACTAGTTAACCTATTAGCCGACAGCATATGGTTGCTTAGTACTTTACAATTCCTTCATTTCTTACAAGCCCAACCATTTCTATTAATGATATAAAAAACTTTTTTGAACGACTATAATGATATTAATAATATCAACTTGTAAGGACAACAATAGAGAAATCTAGTATTTAAAGTTGCCATACTCTTTTTTTCTAACTCAACTAAATTTCATAATCCTAAACTCAATCACATCAATGATCCTTTAGCATATTAATCATATCAATGATGTGATCTAGAGTGTGGCTACTTAGCATATTGCACAAGATAATAACATTCAACAAGTTTAATTATAACCTCAAATATAAAATTTTAATACACAAAATATTGTGAAGCTACAAGTATTCCTTTCTACTCATCATTATTAAAGGGGTCATGTCTAATATATGTTATACTAACTTCATTCTAGTTTACAAAGGTAGCCCATAAAGAATGGTTATTTCCTCAACCTTTTACCTTGTGGTTAAGGAAGCCTTACTAGAGT
Source organism: Cryptomeria japonica (assembly GCF_030272615.1). Lineage (NCBI taxonomy): Eukaryota > Viridiplantae > Streptophyta > Pinopsida > Cupressales > Cupressaceae > Cryptomeria > Cryptomeria japonica. The sequence goes on along the minus strand of NC_081406.1, from coordinate 303,843,954 downwards.
CCACTAGATTCCGTCTTAAATACTTGAAAGGTCTACTCATGATTCCAAGGCTGAAATTTGAGTTTAATTGGGGCATCACTGTCTAGGATAGTAAAATCCTCAACCTTCATTCTACTTTCATTAGGTATAATATAATTAATGTTCACAAGAAATGGCCTTATGATACTTTCAAGGCTTTTAAATAAGTTATTCTTGATAACTATCAACATAACATAGATCATATGATAGACATTAAGTATAAAACCCATTCAAAATTCAATTGAGTTATTACTATTTTAAACCTTTAACCTTTGAGTTTAGCACAATACACAGCAAACAAAATCCTTCAAAGAATCAATGTAAATTCAATCCTCCCCCAAATCAATAATAGAAGAACTCTTGAACAATTAGTGTAAAATTACAATCAATCATCACTTATGCATATATCAATTGGTAATTTTACTATTGATATCAATCTAAATTACCGTCTTTTCCATCCGCATGCCTTTACTCATCATGTCAAAGTATATACCTCATAAATTTGAAAATGGCTCGTTAGTAATTTCAAAAATTCAATCATTTTCAATATATCTTTCCAATCCCACAAATGTGTATGTATTACCAAATCAAAAATTTAACTACTATCTTAAAAATTATTATCCAATATACCTTTATATGATAAATATCATAGTATAATAAATAATGATAAATCAAACATCATTATATACAATAACATTCTTCCTCCAACCTTACGGTAGTGATAACTAGAAACAATCTCATTGAACCTATAAAATCATGTAAAGACGAAATAAAATAATCTAAAAACCAATACAATTTAATCAGAACTATATGCATATTGTAGGAGCATGTGTGGGTACATGAACTGATTGAAATAATACTTCAAGAGATGCCATTTCGTGAAATGCAATGATTGCAAGATATGTACAAGATGAATTTCATGAGAAGATTTTAGAAACTTCAAGTAGTTGCAATTGATAAGACCAAAGCTCAATTCCTCTATATATTGTGTGTATTCATACATATATAATTTCAAGATCCCATAGAATTTAAGAAATCTTACTATGAAGAACTATAGAGATTAATCCTAAATCAATCATGAAAGCAATGATATAAATACTTAGCTGGAAATAAGAATAATAGTAATCATAGTTACCTTTTAAGAAGATTGCAAATCGAATCAAGCTTGCTATGAAACAAGTCCACAACTTTTTTTGGAAATCCCTGTTTCCCGAGAAAATAATTCAATTCCAAACATCACCTTAGAAAACCATTCATATCAAGACTGGGTTTCCTTCATTTCCGTCAAGTAACGTTCCTCTAGCTATGGAAGCCTTTCACCAATTTGCTTCACAATTTTGAAGCGTCTTAGATATCACCAATTCAGCCCTCATAATGGGCATCTCATGCCTCTCCTCAATTCAGTTCCTACATGCCCTAATCGCTTGGTGGGCCATGGTGTCATGGTAGTTCAGAGAGAGGCATGGCTTGCCAATTGATGATCTCCTTCAATTTCCACGGCCTTTTCTATATCTCTCACTTATATAGCAGCTCCAATTTCTTAGGTGGCAACCTCCCCCCTATCACTGTTTCTCTCAACATGAATGATGACTCTTGAAGGGAAAGAGAGACACCCACTATCAGTGGCAATGCCTTTGTCCTCCATTGTAATCACCATAGTGAGTATCATGGTAATTCTTGCTTGCATAAGCATACCCGACGTGCAAAGCAATGTCTTGTGCCATGGCTAAATGGACAATGCCAATTACCCATCTGATGAAATTGCTCTATCCTTTATGCTTTGATGGATGTCCATGGATGGTAACTCATAGATAACAGCACGAGATAATATTCTCTCTTTTGTGAGGTTTTCTCTTTATTTGGATTTCTTCAAGTCAAATGTTATTTCATCCTATATTGTTTGTATCTCTTGCTCTTGTATACAAGCTATATGTTTCCTTTACTAAAAAAATTCAATTGACAATGTAAATCTAAAGACATGTAGACCAGTTCTTCCTTCATTTGCATAAGAATAACATATCTATAGACTTTTAGCTTTGTTTAGTTTATGTAACTACACTCTTCTGTTTTGATCAAAGTTAGAGAGTCCACAACTGAAGAACTTTTCACCATACCCAAGGGGATTTGAACACAATACCTTAGATGTCCAAACTTCAACTTACCACTGTACCACACTTAATTCTAATTTTAGACATTCATAATGTAAAAATGAATTAATTTTGATTACATCTTTCAATTTATTTTTGTAAGCAGAAATATATTATATATGAATTTACTTATTTAAAAAAGTTAATAATAGCTTTCATCTGAACATTTATCCTGATGAAAAATGCATAACATTCTACATATTTTCAAAAGTACTGATTTATGATGCAAAACATATATAACAGGATTGTTGATGCTCGAAGTTTCTTAAAGAGAATAACGGTGTATAACAACACAATAGAGAGGAATTGCATGGTCCTCGTGAACATTGATTTGAGTTTGATCAGAATTACCAACAGAAGTACTTGCCATTCATTTGCAAGTTGCAGTGGACAACTTTCCAAAAATGATGCCACTGTTTCCAGTTTAATCAAACATGTTAAGGAAAAATGTCTCATTTCATTATGGCATTGCAATTACAGCTGAAGTACCTTAGCACATTTTAGAGTTCAAGGAAGCCACAATTCAACCTTCTGTGTTCTAAGAGTTTAAAAATTGACTATTTGAACTTGTCAGCATCAAGGCCCGTAATTTTTATCATCCTGTTTGATGACACACATTCATGTTAGTAAATCAAAAGTAATCAATGACTCTGCAGCAATTGATCTTCCTGGTATTGATCAGCGTAGAAACTTTAAAACATTTTGCTTTAAATGCTTTTTTCCATGTCTTTATAAATCTCACAAAGGTTTTCATTCTTAATTAAAAAGGCATTTCCCAAAAAAGAAGCCTTCTCTTAAAAGCAGAATGAAAAAGCACATACCTTTGTTATATCATGGATTCATGAGTAACCACATATAATGCTGATGTATTTACTCTTTCTTCTGCATTTCTTGCCTGGCCATAAGACAGCCAACGTTAATATGAGGGCAAACAAATTTGCTGGTCTAGATGCTATCATCTATGTGCATGTGGACATAGAACATGCATTAATCCACCTAATGTGCATCAGATCAAAATGGTTAAATTCATTACAAACTGCTATGTGCCATTGATATTCATTCTTCTGCTTCATTCATGTTTTACATCCAAAGAGTACCATCTTACTCATATAAACCCTCATTAATGCAAATAAAAAATGACACAATTCATGTCTTCTATTATCATTGAATAAACTTACTTCTTGTTCCCAGTCTGTACATGATGTCATCAGGAATAGTAAAACTGTTTGTGTAAATCCACCACAGGTAATTCCAAGCCAGAGTCCCTGAAATATCCATAAGAAATTGGCATAAGCAAAATATTAAAATGTTAAAGATTTCAAATTTGTAAACAACAGCATTTTGCCAGCAGCCTATACAGAGCCTTGTGTTTTCTCCACTTTGCTAAGAGCAAACTAAGTAGGAACATTTAAACAATTCTCTTCTACGTTTATTACTTTGGCAATTGCTTTATATGTTAAAAAACAGCCAAGTCAAGCTTGTGATAGAAAATAGTATGCATAGTCTACAACTATATGATTTATCTGTCAAAAATCTGACTCTGACATGTAAGATGATTATATAATTTATACCAAAGCTCTCATCAGTCTTAAGCATTGAAAACATAAATTTCACAGCTTTTTAAGTCAATTAAATGGAGAAAGGGTAACTGACCCTGCCACCAACATGTAGTACAAAGGCCAAAAGGACAGCCATAGGAATGCCGACAATGTAGAATGCCCCAAGATTAATATAAGCACCCAAATTTTGCCGCCCACATCCTCTAGCAACTCCTGGAATATTATTTTTTTAAAACCATTACTTCAACAGAAACTGTTTTTGCAGTATTTATTTATGCTATCTTCACTTCAAGATGAATACTTTTGTAGCTTCAAATATGATTGTAGAGGGTAAATGTGAACCTGAAAGAGAGCCTTGAATTCCATCCAAAAGGGAGGTGACTACTAGCAGTGGGATCATGCTTGCAACATAATCAATAACCTCCTTTTCATTGCTGTAAGCATAGCCGCAAACATTTCGTATAGAGAATAAAAGGCATCCCACCAGGACTGCCTCTGTGATTGACATAAATAACACTACATACACTGCTAAGCGGGCAGAACGTGAATGTCCAGCTCCTAATTCATTTGAAATTCGTGTACTGCCATGCAATAATGTTGGGATTAAGGTATCTCAATCTTAGAGTCTTACTATGTTTATTATTTAATTATTTAATGCACCCATTTTGGAAGTCCTAAAAATTAGGAGACTAGTGTCATAGGTTGCTATGTTGGGACTATGCCAATTTCTTTTATTCACTATGGTGATTACTAGTTTAGTGGAAGAGTCATGGTATTTATGGTGGAGTTCACTTTTGTCAAGTGGTGTGAGGTAGGTGTTGCCTATTGCAAGATAACCATTATTGGTGAGTCACGAGTTAGTGGTTTGGAAAGTTGCTATGTGCAACGTGTCATGGAAATGGCAACATGTTTTTGACACCAATTGCCTTCTAAGCGTATGAGTTGGTTTTGGTGTTTTCTTCTTGTGTTGAGCTCTATAAATATGTAGCTTCTTAGTGTATTTTGATGATAGGTTGGATATTTTCTAAGAAACTGTTTTGTGCCGAAATTTTCTCTAGAATTCTCTGTTGCTGTAAATACTCCTAAAGGGCATTGGCTCTGTAAATTGTATTGTAACTCTTGTTGCTGATAATACAATTGAGTTCTGGCTTTTGGAGTGTGGGTTTTTTGCCGAAAGAGTTTTCCCATGTAAATTTGGTGTTATGAGTTTACTTGTTTAAATCTAAATTTTGTATATGTTTATCTAATTTGTACTAGTTAAAGGGTTTGAAAGAAATTTTTGTGTTTACTCTCCTGTTAGATTTAGCATTTGGAAGTGTTATTCTACACTTTGCTTCCTTTCAATTAGTATCAAAGCCTAACCAACTTTGTTATTGCAATTGGCTAGAAGGGTTTTTTGTGCTGACCTAGATTTAGTGAGAGTTTTGCAAACGAAGATTTCATAACCTTGTTACAATTTTGAGATGGCAAGCACATCGAGTAAAATAGAGATGGAAAAGTTTAATGGTAGCAGTTTTGAGTTGTGGAAACTCAAAATGGAGGATATGCTTGTCGATAGAGATCTATGGGCTGCAATTTCTTCAAGGAAACCTCAAAATACAATGCAAGATGTATGTGATACAATGGATCGGAAAGCCAAGGATTTGATAAGACTTTGTTTGGCTAATTTTGTGCTCTTGAATGTCCATGAAGAGAAGATTACAGATGATCTTTGGAGGAAGCTTGGTGATATTTATGAGGGAAAATCCTTGGTCAATAAGTTAATCCTAAGAGAGAAGTTGTATTCTCTAAGGATGGAGGAAGGAGGATCCATTGCAAATCTCATGAATGTATTTAATATGTTGGTCGCCCAGCTAGGTTTTGTTGGTATCAAGATTGATGAACAAGAAAATGGTATGCTTCTATCATGTTCTTTGTCGAACTCGTGGGATCACCTTTGGATGGCCATTGGAAGCACAAAAATCACTTTCAAGATGGAGGATGTGGTTGCTTCATTGTTATCTAACGAGATGCAAAAGAATCTTTTGAGATGGTTAAGGAGGCCTTGGTTGCTTGTGGTAGAATGATGGAGAAAGGCAAGAAGGATAAATTTAAGTCTCCAGGGAGATCTAAGTCTCTTGGTAAAAAGTATAAGGTGAAATGTTGGAACTATAGAAAATCTGGTCATTGCCGAAAAGAGTGCAAGGAGAAGAAAAAGAAAGGTAAAAATGATTTTTTTGATTTTGACTTTGAAAATGCTCTCAAGTTTACAGTGTTCCATCAAGACGCATCCCCTGTAGGAGGATGTTTCCGAGAGTTGGGGACTTGGGGGACACATCCTCCACAATACCACCACTTTTGCCATCTCTATCAAGGGTGTCGTTGGGTCGCTTGCTATATGGCACATGCCATTATATACTGATTGCAACCTTTTAACTTTGTGAAAACTAGTTGGCCTTTCATGGGACACTCACAGAGATGTTATATTGCAAATTTTGCTTTGAAGATTTCAATTCATCTCTATTTTTTTATCAGTACCACCACCCCACCACCACTCTACCGCCGTCCTCTCACAGTCCCCAAATTTAGGCCCTTGGTCCCTCAGTCCCTGAAATCTTTCCTTGTGTCCCCCGGTCACCTCATCAAGAAACTGTATGGAACTATGTCATAAGATGAATTAGATACTTTTGTTGCAACCTTCGCAATGAATACATTGGAAGATGTGTGGTTGATAGATTTAGGTGTCTCTTTCCACATGACCTCTCACAAAGGTTGGTTTTCAAAGTATGAGGAGTTTGACAGTGGGATGGTTTATCTGGGTGATGACGCTCACCTGAAGGTTGTTGGTTATGAAAGAGTCGATCTGATTCTCTGGTGGTAGAGTGAAGGGAAATGATGGTGTTGTGCATATACTTAGTTTGGCATGGAACCTACATTCAATTAGCAAGCTGAGTGATGTGACTGTGCAGGTTGTTTTCTCAAGTGTTAGATGCAAGATGACAAGAGGTTCTATGGTGCTTGCTAAGGGTGTTTGGATTGGCACCTTGTATAAGTTGGATGCATGCACAGTTTAGTGCAATAGTGCTTCCGTGAAGTCCAGGAAAGTGGCTTTGGATTCTTCATCCTCACCATCAAATCAAGCAAAAAAGAAGACTATTGTTCCTACATCTAATGATCATGCTTTCTGAGTATCTAAGGGTGCAAATGCTTTTGGAGATGAAGCTCCCAATTGAGAAGACAATGTTATGGCACCAAAGACTTGGCCATATTGATAAGAGGGGTCTTAGAGCCCTAAAAAATAAGAGCCTTGTTGAAGGCCTTGATGATTGAAATCTCGAGTTCGACTTTTGTGAACATTGCGTTTATGGTAAACAACGTCATGTTTCTTTTTATTCTAGTTCTCAGAAGTCTTTTGGAGTTTTTGATTATATTCATTCAAATGTGTTTGGTCCTGTTAATGTTCCTTTGATATCGAGATTTGTCTATTTGTCTCTTTCATAGATGACTATAATAGAAGGAGATTTGTGTATTTCCTCAAAAGTAAATATGAAGTTTTTAGTCAATTTAAGAAATTCAAATCCTTGATTGAAAACTAGACTGGTAGGAAAAATTAAGTGTTTGGGGACTGACAATGGTAGTGAGTTTTGTTCAACAAAATTCGACAAGTTCTCTAAGGACCATGGGATTGAGAGACAAAAGACCACTCCATACACCCCACAACAAATTGAAGTTGCAGATATGATGAACAAAATGTTGATGGAGAGGGCTAGGAGTATGTTGAAGGGTGTTGACCTTATAAAGAATCTCCTACTTAGGTGCTTGTTGAGAAGACACCCATGGAGGCGTGGTCTGGTAAGAAGCCCTCAATGAGACATCTTAGAGTCTTTGGTTTGAGGCATACGCACATGGGCCGAGCGAGAAGATCAAAATCGGAGAAAAAGACATTTAAATGTATCTTCATCAGCTATGGTTTTGGTGTGAAAGGTTACAAGCCTCGAGATTCAGTTGCAGAGAAGGTGCTCTATAGTAGAAGTATGATCTTTCATGAGTTGAAACCTTCCACTATTGATTTGCAGCCAAAGAAAGAAGAAAAACAAAAAAAAGGAGGTAGTTCGGGTATCACGTACTCTGATGAAAGATGAACTACGCACTCCTATTGGACTTGATGATGAGGAGAGCTCAAGCAACTCTAAAAAATATGAAGAAGAGAAAGAACGTTGACCTCAGCAATTGAGGAGGTCTACTCATGATATGTAGCAACCTGAAAGATATGATTATTCACCAGAAAGGTTTGGATATTCTTTATTGGATTTTAGTTGCATATTTGCTTTGATTGCTAACACTAATGAGCCTAAGACTGTTAGAGAGGTTATGGGTATGCATGATGCAGATTCCTGGATGGACGCCATGAATGAGGAGATGGTCGTATTGAAGAAGAATGCTACATGGGATCCGATACCTTTGCTTCAAGGACATAAACCTATTGGATGTAAATGGATGTCAAGAAGAAACTAGGTCCAAATGGTAGTGTTGAGAAGCATAAAGAATGGTTGGTTGTGAAGGGGTATTTGCAGGTAGAGGGAATTGATTATTGTGAAATATTCTCTCTTGTACTTAAGCTTATGACCTAGAAGTCGAACAAATGGATGTGAAGACAACATTCCTTTACAATGATTTGGAGGAGGAAATTTACATGTCACAGCCAAAGTATTTCGTGAAAAAAGGTAAAGATATTTGTAAGTTGAAAAACTCTTTGTATAGTTTGAAACAGTTTCCTAGAATGTGGTATCAAAAGCTTACATCTATGTGTTGTCTTTAAGATTTTTGAGATCAAAATTTGACCATTGTGTGTATTATAAATCTGAAAAATGGTCACATTCTCATCATAGTCCTATATGTGGATGATATGTTGTTTATTGGGAATGGTAAAAGAATGATTTCAAATTTAAAGTTTCAATTAGCAATACAGTTTGAGATGAAAGATTTTGGTGCAGTGAGATATATTCTTGGGATTGAGATTATCAAAGATGGAGCTAGCATAAAGCTTTGGATGAGCCAGAGTAAGTATGTTAACTCTGTGTTGGAGAGATTTGGCATGATAGCTTGCAGATAGTTAGTTGTTCCAGTGTTATAGGGGATGAAGCTTTTTTGTGGAGGATTGTCCAAAGTCTCCTACTAAGATGGAGGACATGTCTAGAGTACCTTTTGCGAGTGTTGTTGGCAGCTTGATGTATGCTATGGTCTACACTAGGCCAAACATTGCCAAAACAGTGGGAATCTTTAATCAGTTTATGGCTGATCCTGGTAGGGAGCATTGGGATGTGGTTAAGAGAGTGTTCAGGTACTTGAGGGGTACTTCCAAGTATTCCTTGTATTTTCATGATTATCCTACTAGACCTCGACATTCAATTTGCATTCGTGGATATGTGGATTTAGATTGGGCAGATGAGATTGATAGTAGAAAATCCACCAATGCATATATTTTCACAATGTTTGGTGGTGCTATTAGTTGAATGAATAAGCGGCAAGCTATAGTCACTTTGTCTAGTATAAAATAAGAGTACATGGCAACTAATTATGCTTACAAGGAAGCCATTTGGCTTAAGAGATTGTAATTTGATATTGGTTTGATGTAGGACAAATTATTGTCCGCTGTGATAGCCGAAGTGCTATTTGTTTAGTGAAGGCCTACTTTCCATGCTAGAACAAAGCACATTGATGTGCAGTTTCACTTTGTTCATGATATGGTGGAAGATGGAAATGTGAAGATTGAAAAACTTGATGCTTTGGCTAATGTTGCAGATGCATTGACGAAGCTAGTGAGCATTGAGAAGTTCAGATGGTGTGCCAATTCTATGGACCTTGGGGCCTTGAGTAGATGAGGGAGATTGACTCTTGACAGGTCTTCGACAAGTGGGAGAATGTTGGGATTAAGGTGTCTCAACCTTAGAGCCCTAATATGTTTATTATTTAATTATTTTTTGCACCCACTTTGCAAGCCCTAAAAATTAGGGGACTAGTGTCATAGGTTACCATGTTCGGACTATGGCATTTTCTTTTATTTATTATGATGATTATTAGTTCAGTGGAAGAGTCATGGTATTTATGGTGGAGCTTTCGACAAGTGGTATGAGGTAGGTGTTGCATATGGCAAAATAACCATTACGGGTGAGTCATGCGTTAGTGGCTTGGAAAGTTGCTATGTGCAATGTGTCATGGAAAGGGCAACTTGGTTTTGACACCACTTACCTTCTAAGCGTATGAATTGGTCTTGGAAACCATGGGCACTTTCCACTTGTGTTGAGATCTATAAATATGTCACTTCTTAGCATATTTTGATGATAGGTTGGATATTTTCTAAGAAGTTTTGTGCCAGTCTCTAGAATTCTCTGTTGCTGTGATTACTCCTGAAGAGCATTGGCTCTATACATTGTATTGTAACTCTTGTTGATGATAATACAGTTGAGCTCTGGTTTTTGGAGTGTGGGTTTTTTCCTAAAAGGTTTTTCCACGTAAATTTGGTGTTTTGAGTTTATTTGTTTAAACCTGAATTTTGTATGTGTTTACCTAATTTATAACAATTAAAGGGTTTGAAAGAAATTTTTGCATTCACTCTTCTCTTAGATTTAGCATTTGGAAGTGTTATTCCACACTTTGCTTCCTTTCAAATATTACAAATTTTTTTTATTGAAAACAATTTGCATTAAATCTTTGATAATCTAGTATCCTAGTTTTTTTTCCTTGAATAGGTTAAACAACAGAACAAATAGAAATTTATTAGTCAGCTGTAAAATGTACTAACCTTACAGCAGCACCAAAACCAAATGGAATTGTATATGCTAGAGCAGAAGTGTTAAGGCTGCAAAATAGCAACACTAGCTCAGTTAAAAAGAAAGTAAATGCAATAAAATTCATTCAATTAAAAAACTCACATGATTGAAAGAACTGATGTCTCAAGCTTTGGATTGGGCAACAGGCCAGACAAGAGAACCAGCGTTTCATAGGACCAATACTCCAAGCTGTTCACAGCCATAGAATAAGGAACTGACAATATAAGTTTCGAAAACCATTCTGGTATAATCTGCCATGCATTATAGTATAATGAACAAAACTTGATCTGGCCTATTTGTCAAATTGTTCTTCACATGTGAAATTTGAATTTTCCGAAGGATTAAACTTAAAAGTATGTTAATGACAAAAATGCTCTGACACATTCATGGATAACTTGGACCAGATCTTGCAGCTAGGTTATTAAATTAGTATACCAGATCATCAGTGAAGATGGAATGGCAAGCTTGAGAAAATCTTTAATATCATGAAAAGCCTCCCTCGTAAAGGATGTCCATGTCCTCTTGCATGCAGGCGAAAAATTTATATATAGTAAAAGAAGTGCCACATTGACCCAGTTGGAAATGCTACTTGCCAAGGCAGCCCCTTTATTACCTAATCCAGTTTTAAATACCAGAGCCCAGCAGATGGGAACATGGAAACACAAAGTAATTGCAGAGCATAGCATCATAGGAAAGACAATGCTTTGTGACTGGAGAAATTTTTGAAGGGGTTGAAGAACTGCATAAGCAAACAGGCTGGGTATCAGCCATCTGGCAAATTTTCCTGCTTCAAAGGATATTAGAGGGTCCTGCCCAAATGCAATTAGAATGTTGCCCATGTAAGCCCACATCACAGCAATCGGTATGCTCACACAAAACAGAGCAAAAATTGCTCTCTGCACTTGAATCCCAAGCAGATGGTATTTCTTTGCTCCGTATGCCTGACCACATAGTGTTTCCAATGCACTTCCCATTCCCGTCTGTGCAAAATGAAGAGAAAAATAGGTCTTCTAAGCAAGACTGCATTCATGACTTATAATTTTCTAAACAGAGTTAAATCTTTACTTTTCTGAATAGTGATGCTTACAATTGACTTAACAACTCTCAAAAAAGAAGTGAACCATAGTAAGTCTTGAGATTATCTTTAGGGCCAATTCAAAATGCAGACCGAATCAGTCAAAAAAATTATTAGATTTCTGCACAAAACTTTTCAAGAACTCATTAACGAAAAAGTTGACTATTGTTTAGTTCACGGAAAACAAGATAAAAATAAGTTCAGATTTATTTATTTCGCTTTATAGCATTATATTATATACATTGGAGACATATTACCAACCTGTGAATAACTTCTATTCTGAAACCCAGTGAACATATAATAGATCAAATTGATTTTTGTTTCACTGGACTTTAGAGCTGTAGTGCAAAGGTGCGATACAGGATCAAATCAAAACTAGTAAAGATATTTCTATCTACCGAGCAACCCTAATTTTATAAAAGGTTAATATAGTCAATCATTTAGGAGATATTAATAAATTTCTTAGAACATGCAGCGCAAACTATTGAATAGGATGTGCATTTAGCACCTAAGTGCAGAGCCTGACTACAAGAACATCAAAATCCTACCATATGATTTGGGTCTGTATTTGGGCTCTAATCAAATATTTTTCAAGCACATAAGGTTTCAAACAGTGTATCATTATCAAAAGAATATTTTGGCTATAAGTGCTTATTCAACATTGAGTCATTTGCAATAATCCATCTCTGATAAGTAATTTAAATGCATGGAATTTCCACAGTTCATGAGAAATCAACTTATTGGCTTCTGGATTTGACCTTTTTTCATCAAAAAATTATTACATAGTCAAATTCATAAACCATTAATTTGTTTCTCTCACAAATTTAACTGAATTTCAAATGGTCCACTTGAAATCATAGCATTACTTGTCATCCAAGACTCAAACCCAATAACAAGTATTTCCGAAGAAGTTGGTAACCCATTTTTCCCAAATCCATTTAACTAGCAATCCCATTTCAAAACGTCCTTACGATTATTGTTCCCCATGATGCTTCAGCAGTTCATCATTATGAAATATGTAGTTGTACGACCAAAAAACTAACAAATATGGGCTGCACGGATGGCTTATCTACAAAATAGAGCAGTTTGATGTCTTTTGATTTTAGGCTTTACTATGGCCAGTTATCAGTTCAAACTTCAAAATCGATGGACTGGTGCTTGTTAGGAGTTAGGACTCGGTGCAACTAAGTGTATAAGGACAACAGTCAACAGGAAACGAAAGGGGTCCAGATTATCGGATAATGGCTAATTTTTCAACTTTTCTAAATCTTTTTTATTTTGGGGACTTCAACAAGGAAAGAAATCTCAGAAAAGTATGCAAACTGTAAACTCTTACAATAAAAGCAAAGTAAGGCTTTTAATTATACCAGCACAGAGAAGCCAGAGACACTTGCAAAGGAAGTAGCAATAGATGCACTAGAGAGCGCAAGCTCCCCTACATGCCCTACCACCATAACAGATATCACCTGCAAGCTGTACTGTAACAAACTCACTAATACCATAGGTCCTGCTATCCAGCATTGTTTCTTTACTTCCTCCCATACTAGAGCTCCGTTGCACTTCACTTTATCCTGCTTATCCCCAAATACAACTCTGTCCTCCTTGGTGAGAAGTGGATCTAAAATATCTTTCTCATGTTCATCGCTATGAATTGAATCACCTCTCTCCATGGTTGGTCAAATAGAAGATTTGCATTCAACCAACTTATAAGCCGGACTGTATGTTTGTAGAAGAGTGATGAAAACGCACACACAAATTTAATCTTAAAGTTCACGCAGTTTTAAAATTATGTATTTCCTGTGGTGTTAAAGGTATCAATCTCTGAGTTAATTGCCCTGCAGAGCCATTTCTATGCCATGCAATTCAATTTCCCACAGTGGGCCTTATAAATTCTCTGATCACAAGAAATACATGGAAAGAGAGCTAGGCGCATATTATACACTAAAATACCCCAGTTCGATAAAAACAAACAAAACATCAATCAGTAACAGAAAATATACTGTTTGAATATTAAAACATCAATATTTTTTTAAATTAATAAATCATATGATGAATTTTTAAAAAATTTAAAATTTTCATTATCTATATTATTGATACATCAAAGTCTATGAAAATCGGTATCAAATATATAAAAATTTATGATTTATTGCATATTTTATATGATACAAAATATAATGTTAATTCATTGCAAATAAAATATATTTTATTTTTTTATAATAAATATAGAGATTAAACTTACAAAAAGTACAGCTTCAGCAATAACGTGAGGTCATGCCTCAAAACCAACAATCCTAACCTACATAGATCTGATCAATGACTACTTACAGTTCTGCATGCCCATTATAAACAACAAAATCCTATACATAGCCTATTTTATGATGTGTCTAAGCAAAAAGAGTATTCATAGATAAGTTCATGTTTGAACAAAAAGAACCAAACAACATCTCAACACTCATGAAGATGATCCTGATAGGGCTCCATCCAAGTTGTCAACCCCAAAGGGCCTTCCATCCAAATTGTCTTCCTTCCCTCATGCAGCTAAGTCAACATCTGGATCTGTTCCCTTGTTGGGTTTCTGGCTTTCTGAATCTTAGCACTAAGATTCTCCATTGCAGTGGCAAAAGAGGTGTGGTCTCCTGTAATCTGCCTCCATTCAAATCCATTCTCCAACTCATATATGAACATAGTAGCATGATCATCTTTGAGAAACCGCATAAAATTGTTCTTCTATATCCTCATAGTTACAAAGACCTACAAAATAATGTAATGAAGAGTGAGTCCACGAAATGACTCAGTAAGGGCCCTAGCTTTACCTTGGAATTTATCTTCATTTCTAATTTTCCAAATGTACCATAAGATATTAGTAGAAAGAATATGCCAAAATAGATTAGTATCTTTTTTCAAACCATGGATGCAACTAGTAAGAACTTCCATAATATTAACCTGGTTAGGAATAGAAATACCAAACATCAACCAGATTTGTTTAGCAATAATGAACTCAAAGGAGATGTGTCTAACAGATTCAGGCACTCTACATATATTGCACATATCAATATTGGATTGATCTTTCCTGAAAGAAACCCTGTTAATTAACATCAACCATTTAAAACATTTTTTCTTAGGAACAATAGGATTGTTCCATAATCCCGTGAATACTTTATGCCACTGCTTTAAAGATAAATCTGCATACCACAAAGTATTAGCATGATTGATAATAGACTCATCATAAGAGAGAGTATTATAAACAATGATAGACTTAACATTAGAAATACGGATATCATTATTCCATTTATAAGCAGTAAATATGTTATTATCCACATTAAAAAAAATTAGGCAACTGAAGAACAACACAAGCATTTTTAACCATATTGTATGTTCTTTTTTGGGAAGCCGGAAGATTATACTTAGCACTAAGTGCTTCCCAACTCATAAGCATATCACTATCAATAATGTCTTTAAAGTACAAATACCTTTGTTAGCCCATGCTCTGGCAAAACAACCTTGTGTAAGCGCAAGATGTTTGGAGGAGTGGAAAAGGTTCCACCAAGTAGAACTCTCTCCATGAATGTGATCATTGTTGTTGGCCAATCCGAAGGGTCCTCTCTCCACCCAAGCAAGGTCAATTTAGTTTGAAAGATTTTGGCCCCTAAGATCTCACCTAGGAACTTGATTTTACTTTCAAGGGCTTCCATGTTCTGCTTGGTGAGTTCTACAAATAATGCAATATCATCTGCAAACTCAATATTAACCAAATTTGATCCATCAAGAAGCACAACACCTCCGAATTTAGGGGAAATGGTGCAATCTATCAATATGTAGTACAATGCATCAGAGGCAATGACAAACAATGTCGAGGCAAGGGGGCATCCTTGCCTGATGGGCAGAGATTACTTTAGTGGCGAATATTCACCAATGACGAATTTTTCACGTCGGCGACCTGGGAAATGGTGAATATTTTGTACCAATTGGGGGTGGCCATGTCGCCAAAACATTATCAATTTTCGTCAAAGTCACGACCTGATCGCCATATGTTTTAGGCAATTAAATGTTTCTATGTGATGATTTCGCCAATACAATATATGGTGGACACACGATAAATTTAATTTTTTCGCCTACACTCTCCGAGGTTACCTTAATAGATGACCTTGATTCGCCTATAGGCATGTGAAGATTTGTTAGCCAGGGGGACCCAATTCGCTCGACATCTTGCTGACGCGTGTCTCCATTCACCCCAACTTTCGCCAAATATATTGTATTCGCCAATTATTTGGACGACCTATAATCGCCTCGAAAATTACATAAGTTGTATTTGGACGACCTATAATCGCCTTGAAAATTACACAAGTTGTGTTATAGTTACGCATGATTCACCAAATATTTGTATACCATATAAAATTCCCGCGGAATTCGCCATATAAGGATTGGTATAAATACATGCAAAGATCAGATCTATCTCAACACAATCTGGTGGGTTCTAGGCTCTGAATTATGATCAATAGCAAAGTTTCAGAACAAGGAAAATCATTGTTGTTGACTGCATTGGCGACTGCTAGTGACCTAAAGCCTAAAGGTGAGCGATCATATTTTTGAAGTGGTATATTATACATTATAGTCTATTATTGCTTCTTCAACAAATTGATATTTTTTTGGTAGCCTTTATTTCGTTGGAGATGTCGAACAGGAAGAGGGGTAGGAAACCTGAATGCGGGGAAGGCCAGGAGAGGCCAACAAAAAGCAGAACGTTGTCTTTGTAGTTTGGCATTGGAAAAGATTGTGGTGAAAATCAGGAAGGTACATCATCACAAGTACAAGTACAAGTACAAAATTCACCACCTACACCGCATGTTGAAGACAACGACGAACTTGATATCTCAGATCAACATGATCTTGAAGAAGATTATCTGGTAGATACCCAAGTTAGCCAGAATGATATAATCGACTTAGGTGATAATGCCATTGATGATAATGCACGGAAGGGGAAAAGAAAAGCCATATCAAAAAAGGGTGAACCACAATCAAAAAAGGATTGGGAGTGGGATATGTCAGTGAGGAATTTTCAAATTAATTGGGCATCAAAATATTCATTCATTGAACCAATGGAGAATCCAATTGAAGGCGAGCCTCCAATAGAATGCAGGTGTAAGATTTGCACTTGGAAACATAACAAGGAAATTAGGTTGCAGCTAAAATTTGACACCATAGAAAAGCATATGGGTAAAGTTTATGAAAAACAAATGATAGATGGGATTGAAAAATCAGTGATAAGATAGAAAACAAAGGAGAAATGTAAGCATGTGAGGAATACCGAAAAGTATTATTTTCATGAGAAAATATAGACGAAGCCTGTTGAAGTTAAAGGTTCTATTAAAGCTATTTTTGGAAAAGCAGTGCAAATAGAACAACTGGGAAAAGTTGTTCAATTAAGCGTTGTTTTTTATATTTTGAGCAGAGGGCGTGCTATGACAGATTTCCCATCAATTGGTGGTTTATTACACTTTTTGAAAGTTCCTAACTATCCTAATAGACACTGGTCAGTAAACAGTGGATGGGAATGGGCAAGTTGCCTTGTTGAGGTTGAAAAAGATGTAAAGGAAAAAATAAGAGAGTCAAACTTTATT
The DNA here is from genome assembly GCF_030272615.1 of Cryptomeria japonica. Lineage (NCBI taxonomy): Eukaryota > Viridiplantae > Streptophyta > Pinopsida > Cupressales > Cupressaceae > Cryptomeria > Cryptomeria japonica. Next base: position 303,826,728 of record NC_081406.1, on the reverse strand, counting down.
GTATTTTCTTTAGACGAAGTTATGGCAATAGACAATACTTCATGGGTATGCATGCATGTTTATACTATAGAGAATCATACCCACCAACCTCATCTACTATCTGTTGCTAAAATGAAGGAGAGTGTGACAGCAAAAAATTTATTTCAACTAGAAAAGAGAAGTTTAATTGAATATGAAGGTATGGATGACATGACGGTAGCCAAAAAATTGGTTTGTGTTGGAGTAGATGGAGCTTCAGTAATGCAAGGTCACATGAACGGTCTTTTTATAAAGATTGAAACTTCATTTGCACCGTACATTACTGCAATTCACTACATGACTCACAAAATGAATCTAGCTTTTGGAATTGTGAGCAAGTTTGCTTCGGTTAAAAAAATTGAAATTTTAATTAGAGAGCTCTACTCACACTTTTGTCGAAGTCCCAAGCGATTTATGGAATTTCAACACTTTGTTGATGGAATAACTGATGGGAACAAGCTTCTCAAGGATAATGATACTAGATGGATCTCTTTGGATGGTCCAGGCATCGAGTGTTTTCAAAATATCCATCCTTGATTGGACTATTTCACACAACTCGCGATGAATCAAATCAACCAAAATTTCGTGAACTTCTTCATAGGTTAAGTAATTTAGAGACACTCTTAACTTTAGCAGCTCTTCTGCCCATGCTAGAGGAAATGAGGAATATTATGAAGGCTTCCCAAAAAAGATCTTTGTATATTGCAGAATATGTTACGCTCTGTAAGATGACATGCATGATCCTCGACAATCTCTATCGAAATCAACCAACACTATCTGATGAAAAAATTGTTAAGTGGCGGACACTCACAGATTTGAACAATCCCGATAACTTTTTACAAATCGGTGCAGATGGGGAGGTATGTGCCAATGTATAGGGAGTTGAGATACCAATGCACTTCTATGCCACGGTTGACCTTGAGGAACCAGGAAAGTGCCCCAAGAAGCAACTAGCAAGAGTTGCAAGGGAAGATTTCGACAAGATTGTTGAGACTGTAACTACTTCTGTGAAGAAAATTGCATATGATCTTTCTTCACAAATTAGAATCAGATTCCCTCCTGACAACTTTCTCGAAGCCATGTCTATTGTGTTTCCTCATTATTGGAGCCTCAACATTGCATCTGATTTTTGAAGTAAGCTACTGATTTTGATAAAACAATTTTGCACATCCAGAGAATTGAATGGAGTAACTATAAATGGAATATTAGATGAAACTCATCTTCAATAGCAATCATCTCATTTTGCATACACTATGAGAGAACAATATTGCAAAATGGAGAATCCCCGCGAAGAGGGATCAGTAACAAGGCTTTGGAAAACTATAGCTGAGAACCAAGCATTGTGTGATTCAATGCCAGAATATCTGAAGCTTGCCGATTTATGTCTTACCATGATATTGGGTTCGATGGAAGATGAGAGAGTTTTCAGTGCTTTGGGGTTCCTAAAATCAAAGCTAAGGAACAAACTAGATAAAAATTTGGAAAATTGCTTAAGGCTCTATACATCTAGGTATGATGTCCACACTTTTCCTTACGATAGGGCACTACAAATCTGGAGGTCCAAATGTGAAAGAAGAGGTTTGGGCAACACTTCAAACCAAAGTGTCAGTGGGACTATTGCCCCATGTACTGGACCTACTGTTAGCATTGAGATACAGTTCGGCAAAGGTGTGCAAACTCAGAGTGAAGAAACTCAAAGCACAAACAAGAATCAAGAAAGCTCTGAATTTGATGAGGATGAATGGCAACTACAAGAGATTGGTATTTATTAATCTTATTACTGTATCTCATCATTCATATTACAAAAGCACATTCTTTTTTGCAATTAGAATTTAATATTGATTTGTAATTGTATTTTTCAACTTTTTATTTCTAGATTTAAAATAGCATAATAAAAAAAAAACCATAATGTGTTTATTGATATAGAGATGTTTATTGTTTATTTATACATGTTTGAGTCTCAAATCTGCGTGATACAATTAGAACCATATGATACAATTCATCCAATAGTAATACACATGTTGAGAACTTAGATTTTCATTAATTCTTTCAAAATATAGCCATATGATACAATTCATTCACTAGTAATACACCAATCTGTGTGATTCTCCATGCAAATTGCAAAAGTGAATACAAAGTTTCAGAACCCTTTGTAAATGACCTTGAATTCCCTTTTATAGAAACAAGAGAGGAACAATAGCTCTTGTGTGATTCTCCAATGTCCATGCAAAAGTGAATACAAAGTTTCAGAACCCTTTGCAAAATTGCAAATGACCCTGAAATCCCTTTTATAGAAATAAGGGAGCAACAACAGCTTCAAGTCGAATTGTAAGTTTGCAACATGTGAATATTGAACATCAAAATCACAAACTCAGCACAGGTTTATATGGCCATCACAGGCTGTATTAGCAATTTAACATCTACTACATGTTTGATGTCTCCTGTTCAAAAAACATAGTTCAAAATTAAATATTAAGTCACACCTTGATAAATTAAACATAGATAATAGCAGTGCCTAAAACCTACTAATCAGAAATAGAGAAATGCATAAATGTTAAAGCAAGGGAGAATTTGAGAATACAAATTTATTGGCTAAAGTTTTGCACTGTGCAATGTGTGCATCATAGATTCATAGTCTGGATTAGCAAAATAGCAATAGCGAGTGCTATTTTTTTCCTATTCATAAAATAGATTCATAGGTTGGATTAGGAAAAAAAGCAATAACGAGTGCATCATAGATTCATAGGCTGGATTAGCAAAATAGCAAACAGAAAAAACATAAAACCTTGAAATTAAGAATAAAAGAAGAAAATTGTGCAATACATACTATGATTCTTAAGAATTTTGTGCCAGTTTTTGTAGGGTGCTCCACTCTTCGTCTGATGAAAGGTCAATATTCTATAAACTATGGAAAGTCAGCTCCAACTTCGTCAACATTCCATATTTAGAAGATTTACTTGACATCACTATTTCATCCAATACCGAATTTAGAGTTGTAAATGGTTGGATGAATTGCAAAAATCTTTTGGGAGTCGTGTCCTATGGAACCAAGTCTAAATCAGACTTCATTTTTATCTCCATGCTTTTTTTTGTAAGCTTCTTCTCCAATGAGTTTATTTGATGTGTCAACGGGCTTAGGCAAACCAAGTTTAATCAAATTATTTTTCTTTTCTTGCAGCTTCACTATCTTTTTTCCACAACTTTCCATAACTTCTGATTTTTCCCTTAGCTTCTAGCATTTTTGAATGATAGATGATGTCTTCACTATGGCATCAATGCGGCTCTTAATTCCCTTGGATGCCAAGTAGCTGTCACTGGAACTGTAGACTACTTTCAGAATCCTTTTTGCCATTTCCTCTTTTGAATAAACATGTATGCTCTTCTCATAGTGCCCTTTGATTTTTATAAAAATTAAATAAGACTCATACTTTCAGTCAATTGAAACCATTCACACAACTTCTTACTCCTCTGCATTATTTGCCGCCAAATGTTTTCTTGTATATACTTCATTGTATTTTTCATATTATCTTTCAATCTATCCTCCAAAGTTTTTATTTTATCATTTGCATTGTGCAAGTCTTCTTTCATTTGTGCACATTTTTTTCTTTCTTCTTCTACTTCATCTTGCAAATGTTTTTCTTTTTCCTTCCCATGATCCAATAGGTCCTATAATTTTCTCATTTCGGCAGCAGCAGACTCATAACTTTTGTATAATTTTTGAAAACTGGCTTTTTCCTCAACAATTTTTTTACTGCTTTTAGCCAATTTTTCTGTCAGGTCCTTCAATTCTGCATCCTTCTTCTCCTACTCTACAATTTCTACTTCAGAGCCCAAATTTTTTATCCTTTTCTATAAATCATTGCACTTGCTATCTGCTGCTTTCCTCCTTGATTTTTAGTTTTCCAGGTCTGCTTGTAACTTTTCTATTTGTTTCTCCAATTTATTTTTTTCTCTCTCCACCTTTAGCAGTGAAGTGTAGACCACTTCATTAGTCCTTTTTGACACACTAATTTTGTCCACATTATGTACTTTGGAAAAATCCATTTGGAGGGTGCTAACTTGAAATTGAGAGGGATCTATCTGATTGTGTGGTGGATTTTTATCTTTAGATGGGGCCGGGGGCATAAAAACCATGAACTCCATGATATCTTTCTGTGGGTCATATGTTGGAAATACCCTATTCCTTGCAGGTTGTTCATTTACAACTTCAGACACGGAAACCCTATGAAATAATTTCTTTTTTTCTTTATTTGCTTTTGTTGTGTGTTCATATTTTTCATAGTAATCACAAAATTGAAAATCTGGGCTTGCTGAAGCAATTGAATGTTTGAAAGGTGACATAGGAATACAATAGGCTCCAGTTCCACTTATTCCTGTGATTTTAACTAATGCTTGACCAGGATTACCAACAACAGTTCCTGATGTTGTCCCACTCCCACTGACACTTTCATGTGTAGTTTTCATAATCTTTTGAGGTGTGTGATCTGAAGCTGCAAATGATTAATTTGTAGTGTCAGTGGCACTTGATATAGGATTCTCAATAGTATGAGATTGAGTATCTACCTCTAGTGGCCTCTTGCAAGAGATATTTTGTTGTTGCCCTTGTCCAACACCAAGACAACTAGTATCAGAAGTAGTACCCATGCCAACATCACCAATCACATCGACACTTGACTGAACAATAATAGGAATACTATCCCTAGATTCCCCACCAGTGGTAGTGGCACTTGATTCAACACCAATAGGAATACCATAATGTGGTGGTGGTTGTGGATTTGAACCTAAAACAAATGTAGGTGGATTCTTAGGGTAATGAGTAGTACCTATCGGTGATGAATCTGAAGAATCAAGTCCAATGACTGGTTTATAAGGACCTTTTGATTTTGACCCTAATGGAATTTGTACTTGAAGTGGATACCAAATGCCCTCTCCTCTGGGACCTAGACCACCACCTTCAAATCCCATTTTTTCCACAATGCTTGACCCTTTGCTATATTTGTCTTTCATTGCCTCATGGACTGCACCTAATATTTTAGGGACTGTAGTAGTTGTTTGAGTGGGCTCAACCTCAAAGGCTCATACTAATCAACATCTTCACTCCTGTCATATGATGTTGTGGGATGCTTCATATTCCACAATTTGCTAAACTTTGCATCCTCGTCGATGCTCTCAAATTCTGCACTTGTCTTTGGTTCACCGAGATTCCTCCTCATAGTCCAAAAATCATTTATTTTGGTTTGAGTCCAATAATTTTCTTTACATTCGTGCAAAATTGATTTGGGAATAGTTTTCTTAGATGGATTAGCAGATTTTAGGTAGAAATTGTAGGACCTCCTATTTTGGATGCCTTGGCCCTTCTCTGTTGTCCTCTATGTGTGCAATGCCATAATTTGTGATGAAATTTCTTCTGTTGAAATGTTATTGTCAGCTGCAATTTTCTCCATCTTTTTTAACCTCATCCCAAGAGTCCTTGTTTCTAAGCTTTTCTAGCAATGGTTTACTTTCATATTGACATAACGCTGAAGAGTTCCCATTTTTCTTAAGCCTTGCTTGAACTACATTGATTGGATCATACTGCCAAAGACCCTCATCACCAAAGTTAAAAACTGTCAAAAAATCATGTGCCACATTGAATGCTTTTCTCTCAAATGTGAACCCTCCACATGAGAAAGGCAAGGAAGGAAATATGCTCTTCTTTTGTTGACCATGGAAGTGCCTATCTGTGCTCTCCAATTGTCATACATACGCTAATGCAAATACCCTCTCTATCACATTTATTGGAAGTTTGTATGGTTTTACTGCTGATCCGTAAAACCTTAACACAATGAATTCTTCCATGAAGAACTAGTCAGCCAATTCTATTTGACTTCCGAGTTGAATGCAATCTCTACAAGACACAAGCAACCTAGGCATTGGAGTGCTTGTAATTTCATTATACATTGGTACCAAAAAGAAGTCTACAAAATGGTTGTAGTTCTTTCTGTTATCATGCATCCTTATCTTTGGTGTCCAATCATATATTGGACACTCTGTTCTCTTCCCAGTCTTCTCATCAATCTTATAGCTCACAATTTGAAGCTTGTTGGTCTCGAATATTGCACGATACTTGGATAGGAGGAGATAGCACAAGTAGGATGAGAACCTAAATGTCTTACAGGAACCTTTTTTGATCATTAGTAATTGTTTTTGCATGGATTTTACAATGTGTTCAATAAAATTATATCTTACTGGCTGACCTACACAAAGGATATTATAAATCATTTCAAGAAGGCTTGCACCCACTTCCTTATCATTTTCCAATCCCAGGCAAAATGACAGCAAGGAAATAGAATCTCGAACCCATGGAACAAAAATGTTAGAATCATAAGGAGGCTTATGATTCTGATCCAACACAATACCAATACCACTCTTTATTAGAGCTTTGATAATTGAATCTCTACGACTTGGATCGAGACTCTCATAATTCCCCGCCAGCTTTTCAAGGTCAAGGTGGACGTTTGAGTTTTGGGCTTCAAATCGTAGGTTCAACAAACGAGCAAATTCTAACTTGTTTATGGATATAATTTCCTCTTTTGTATTTTTATTGACAATTGCTTTTTTATCTTCATCATAATTTTTGGCGCAGACCATGACAAAATCAAGGCAAGGGAATACTTCAAGTAACACCATGCTTCCCAATCCAACATCACACGATGCGATTTTATATGTTCTTTGTTGTAACATTGGGTTGAGAACAATAAATTTTTCCCTGCATAGATTTGCCGCCTTACTAGACAATGCATATCTAATATCTATGATACACTTTTCATCATGGATAGCAGGGTCATAAATATCATGGTATTCATCAGTGAAACCTGGTGTTTTAACCAGTTTGGTTAGTTACATTTTGTTTTTCACTTGGCTTCTTGTTGAACTACTGCTTCCCGTTTTCCCTATCACTATTATTGTTAATAATTCAAAATAATGCTAGATAAAAACCTAAAAATGCTAACCCTCAAATTGGACCACGAGATTACCAAAAGCAAAAAAGGCGGGATGTAGGTGTTCTAGATTTTACCCGGAATCTATTTCACTAGATTGGCACAGACAGTATCTGTTGCAACTTGCATTCCTCAATCTAGTAGTTGTTTCTAAATCTCCCTTGATTTATAGGTTTGTCCATGAAATGAAGTATGATTATGATTTACGAGTCTCTTATTTTGAAAACTCTAAAAAGTAAAAAAGTAATACCTTAACCTAAGGGCAAAATATCTAGAATCATGTTGTAATTTTATTAATTACTATTAATAACTATTCGATGTCGAAGGACAAAACATTCATTACTTCAGTGTAAATTTCGAGGGCATTAAGAATCATGTTGTAATTTTATTAATTATTATTAATAACTATTCGATGGCGAAGGACAAAACATTCACTACTTCAGTATAAATTCTGAGGACATTAAATATAATACGTTTAATTCCGGGTGAAGTTCTCACAAATGAGTTCACTTCCCACATTTAGGCCAAAATCCACCCTAAGTTATTGATCTTTGCTCATCCAACGGACGATGGTACTTGTTGTCAGTTGTTGTGGGTCCCATGACTTCTACCAGTTTTCGGGCACGTCACCATACTCGTGTCACTTTTCGGGTCTATTTTTTAAGTCTGTTTAATCATTTTAAACTTCTGCCCGAAAATGAACTTTATAGACTTAATTATATTTAATTAAACTTAAAATGTTCAATTCCGGGCGAAGTTCTCACAAATGTGTTCACTTCCCACATTCAAGCCGAAATCCATCCTAAGTCATTCATCTTTGTTCATCCAACGGACGATGGTACCTATTTACAGATGTAGTGGGTCCCATGACTTCTGCCATTTTTTTGGCACATCACCATACTCGTGTCACTTTTTGGGTTTGTTTTTTAAGTCTATTTAATCATTTTAAACTTCCACCCGAAAAAGAGATTTATAGTCTATAGAATATAGACTTAATTATATTTAATTAAATTTAAAATGTTCAATTCCGGGTGAAGTTCTCACCAATGTGTTCACTTCCCACATTCGGGCCGAAATCCATCCTAAGGTGTTGATCTTTGTTCATCCAACGGACAATGGTACATGTTTACAGATGTAGTGGGTCCCACGACTTCTGCCATTTTTCTGGCACGCCACCATACTCGTGTCACTTTTTGGGTCTATTTTTTAAGTCTATTTAATCATTTTAAACTTCCGTCCGAAAAAGAGATTTATAGTCTATAGACTATAGACTTAATTATATTTAATTAAATTTAAAATATTCAATTCCGGGCGAAGTTCTCACCAATGTGTTCACTTCCCACATTCGGGCCGAAATCCACCCTAAGCCGTTGATCTTTGTTCATCCAACGGACGATGGTACCTTTTTTTAGATGTAGTGGGTCCCATGACTTCTGCCATTTTTTTGGCACGTCACCATACTCGTGTCACTTTTTGGGTCTGTTTTTTAAGTCTATTTAATCATTTTAAACTTCCACCCGAAAAAGAGATTTATAGTCTATAGACTATAGACTTAATTATATTTAATTAAATTAAAATGTTCAATTTCAGGCGAAGTTCTCACCAATGTGTTCGCTTTCCACATTCGGGCCGAAATCCACCCTAAGTCGTTGATCTTTGTTCATCCAACGGATGATGGTACCTGTTTACAGATGTAGTGGGTCCCACGACTTCTGCCATTTTTCTAGCACATCACCATACTCATGTCACTTTTCGGGTCTGTTTTTTAAGTCTATTTAATCATTTTAAACTTCTGCTCGAAAAAGAGATTTATAGTCTATAGACTATAGACTTAATTATATTTAATTAAATTTAAAATATTCAATTCCGGGTGAAGTTCTCACAAATGTGTTCACTGCCCACATTTGGGCTGAAATCCACCCTAAGCCGTTGATCTTTGCTCATCCGATGGACAATGATACTTGTTGAGAACTTGAGTGTTGTCAGATGTCGTCGGTCCCATAATAAGAGACATTTAAATTTTAAAGATGTGCAATAGTTTGAGATAACTATTATATATAATGTTAATATTATTTGTAAAAATTTGAAATTCAAAAATAGTATAAAACATGAAACTTAGTTTTTGGAATAAAACAAATAACTAAATAAAAATATAAATTTTGATATACAATTTGAAAGGTAAAAGTTTAATATAAAAAAGAAAACATTCAATATTAAATCTAAAATATTAATTTAAAGTTTAACAAAATTCTTTGAAAATATGTTTACAATATATAATTTTAAAAAATAGTTTAAAAATATATATAAAAGTTCAACATAAATTTAGTGTATTAATTTAAAAAAATGTGCAGTCCTCAACCTGTTACGGTGAGCAAATTTGGAAAGTACAAATGCCAAGGTGGCGATTAATTGTTGAAGAAGGAGTTGTCTGCAGCAGGTCGCACGAACGGAGGAAGGGGAGGATGGCAGGAAATCTTTTTTGTGATCTCATGGCATTAATGCCTTATCGTACACATTCATTACCCGGCCTATACGATGGAGGGAGAATTTATTACCTTTTGATCTATGTGCCAGTTTTTGCTTTGAGGCAGAACAAATCTGTAGTTCGTAGCTTCTGTAAGACAGTTTTTGCAGGAAGTGCTTTTGAAATTGCAAGTGACCATGGAGGCCAATTTCACACTGCGAACAAACAAGAAGTTGGTGCCCTTTTTGGGCAAAGTATCTAATAAACGAATGCAAGGACTGTTTAGGTTTAAGAAGGAGAAGTTGTGGGCGGTAGCTCAACTGATGCTTGCGGAGGAGGTGGCACATATCAGTCATTGGTATCGAACTAACATGGATGTTTACTCTCTGATTCTGGCGTGGGCCTATGAATTTGAACGAGAGGTGGAAAAGGTAAAACTCACATTGGTCAAATTGATTGATGGGGATTTTTTGATTAACCTGGATTCAATCTTGGAGTGGGTGGTGTTGGGAGTTGGCATTCAAATTAAGGAAGGGGATGACCAGGAGGAATTGCTTCCTTTTATTCGTGGCCCAAAGGATGAAATCAAATACCAGTGCCGTGAACGTGCCCGAGTGGGGTGGGAAGTGATGAAACTCTTTGTGAAATTAACCAGGGTGGATGAAGTCCTTAAGGCTTTGCATGTGGTGGCAAGGATGGAGGTTGGTAGGGAATTGAGAGATAGGGATGAAGAAGGAATGGCCATACAACTACTGGCAAGCTTGGAGGGCGACCCCAACTTCGGGTGCCTAAACTGCATTCCAAAAAGGAAAGCTGAAGCAGCAAAAGGGAAAACATTGACCTCCGAGGAGGTGACCCAGGGGGATAGTGAGTGAGCGGCCTATTGGCCAGTATTTTTTAATTTGCTTCCAAATGATTTATTACTACTAGAACATTTGTTATGAATATCCAGCAATGAACTGGTTTTTTTGTTTGCTTGCTATAAGTTGTGGGCAGTATGGTTTTCTCTCTGTCTGCGTTTATGCTTGAATTACTGCAAATTTTGTATCTTGAAACTTTTGAATCCATAGTGCTCATTTGATTGAGTTTTACCCATCTTGGGATTCCAAATGATTTATACTACTGGAACATTTGTTATGGATATCCAGCAATGAACTAGTTTTTTGGTCTGCTTGCTATAAATTGTGGGTAGTATGGTTTTCTCTCTGTCTGCGTTTATGTATGAATGACTGCAAATTTTGTATCTTGAAACTTTTGAACTAATAGAATGAAAAAACCTTTACCAATAAACTTTTTTATCTTGAAACTTTTGAAATTTTGTATTTTGAATGACTATATATTTATAAAATTATAATCAACCATAGTCAATGTACAAATAATTAATGGAACGAACTAAATTTTTTTTATATAGCATTACATAAAAAAGATCACAGTATTAAATTTATTTCCATTGTTTAACAAATAATTGAAATAACATAGCTCATATACAAAAAGCATTTGAAAGAAATTAATTAATAAAAATGAAATAGAATTATAGAAAGCATTTTTATATCCATAAGATTGTAAGAGGCAAACTGAAACAAACTGGAATTTGAAAAATTATCATTAATATTTATGCTTTGGAAATTTACAATTTTTTTGTCTCAAGTCTGAGACCCTCAAAAACTTAAAAGCCAAACTGAGTGAGCCACTGAGCCTGTTAGGTTTCAAGGACATAGGAAAAAAAAACTACTAGGGGCCTTGGGGGGTGGGGCTAGGGCACATGTAGTGGATGGTTTACAACTTTGCACTAAGAATCTGGCCTTCCTTCCATGTAGAATTCTTCAGACAACATAAGCTGAGAGAATTCTTCAAGTCAATTGTAGTTTGGAAAGTCGTCCAGGAGCAACCATTTTCAAAGGAAGACCCTGCCAATCCGCACCTATTTCCTATGACGTGTCAAGTGCTCCGCATTCAGGTTCAGGAGAAACAATTGCCTGACTGGCATTGTTTGGTCAAGGAGGAGAAGCTTGGTTAATTCACTCGCCCAAGGGATCCCCACCCCTACTTTTGTAAGGATGACAAGAGTAATGTCATCTCCAAGGAAGTCCTCATTAAAAACCTTCCTCAACAGCATCAACATATCCACCTTGTCTCCTTCGAGGTCCAGAAGAGATGCTAAGAAATGAGATGTAATGTCTGTGTTAACATGGTATCTATTTTTGTTTTGTAAAAACTCTCTGCCCAACACCATCCGCACAACCTCATTGATGAACAACCCGACCTCCTTGCAGACTGATTGGAGGGTTTCGTCCTTAATAGAGCCCAAAAAGGCCCTCTGGTCCTCTACAGAAATGCTTCTCAAGCGGATGGGAGTGTCCATCTTGAGAAAACAGATTAACAAATTAAACAACCTAAGCCTATAAACCTAAACCAGAAGAAGAATTTAAATACCGCGAGCTCTGACGATTTATCTACCAAATGAAAAAGGCTAATTGAAGATGAAAGAAGCAAAGATTGTATATAAATAAAGCTCTTGATTGTAATAATTACTTCTCTAACCGTATTAATTGCTTTAAATTTGGAAACAGCTCAAAACCAATACCAAGTTGGCAAGTACCACATTGGAAGTCGTGGGGACAGCGTGGATTGCCGCAAGTGAATAAATATATATTAAATGATCGAAATTATCGATCGTGATTCGTGAGATTTGATATGTGTCTATTGAATCCAATTCCATTTCGGGCACTTTCTAGTGAGCTATGTTCGCTTCACAAATTGGGCCGAAATAAAACTTCAGCCATTGATCTACGATCATCGAACGGTTTAAAATCATTGATGGATTTTAGGTATGTGTCACCCTTCACGTGTCAAAGAGGCCACACTTATTGATACATCATGCAAAGTCTGAAATTAATGTGATGTACTGATGTGATGTGATGTGATGTGATGTGCCTTGTCTATTAATGGCAATGAATTCATGAAATCGCCAATAAATTATATATTTTTCCATAAATAACAAAATATTCGCCAAAACAAATTCAATAATTTTCAAGCGGTGGATAAAAATCACCAATACATTTAAATAATTTTTCCTTTGAAGTAGAATTTTTCACCCATACAATTATATATTTGTTCCTTTTAACAATAATTATTTGCCTCCTACAATATATATTTTCCCCATAGAACAAGGTATAATTCGCCAGAAATTTATGGAATTTCCGTACCCTAGAAGAAAATCGCCAATACAAAATAATTTTTTGCCCTATTTTGAAATTTTTTTTTGCCATCAATATGAAAATTTCCCCCCGAAAATAATGTCTGATTCGCCAAGATTTTACATAGTTGCCCGGGGGATGGTTTCTTAAAGTTATCCCTGCTTAGATGTGGTATTCCTTTGGGGTTCCTAGCGGTGCATTACAGCAAGTGTGGACTTCCCAAGCTAGATCACCTAATCTTGTGAGGATATCTTCTTGATGGTTATCGTATGAGAGATCGGGTTGAAGCAAAGGGGTAATGTTTATTTTAGGGAGACCCATCTCAATTCATGACTCCTACTTGGATCCTCTAATCTACTAAATACCATAATGATAAGCAAAGAGAACCAATTAACCCTTTAATTAAACTCTGTGTGAAAGTTGTTACATCAAATCAGAGCTTAATCCAAGCCTAATTAAGAACTAGTTGAATTTGTAACATGAATTTGAAAGAGTTAATCCAAGCTTAATTAAGATCCTAAGTGAAGGTTATTTGCATGAAATTGAAAGGGTTAATCCAAGCTTAATTAAGATCCTTGATGAAAGTTGTTTGCATGAAATTGAAAGGGTTAATCCAAGCTTGATTTAGATCCTAGATGAAAGTTGTTTGTTTGATTTTAATCTTTAAGTCCAACAAATTTGCACTTCATTTCTTTTAAAATATGCAAATTAACTTGTTAAAGTAATCAAAACCCTGCATGTAACAAACTTGTCAATCAAACCCTGCATGCGAGACAAGACAACTTAATTAAGCAATATCTCTAACCAACTGCACAGTACTCTAGATCAATTATGCAGTGTATGGAACCAACTATGTAGAATGCTCAACCAACTATTCAAGATTGCGTGCCACCTTTGCAGGACCAATGTTGGGCACAGAAATCAAGACTTTTCATCTTTTGGAACCTACAATTGATCAAAAAGCTTATGAAAGATAATAAATTTGAGCATTTTTCAAGTCAGGTTCACCAGATGTAGATGAGGAAAAAGGGTGAGTTAGTTCAAAAGCCAAAACATGCATATAATCTATTCAAGTTAATCACAGAAACTCAGATTGCAATATATCCTTCCTAATCCTACCAATAAAGTAATTGAAATAAAACACAAAATTAATGCAAACCATCCATTGTGCTTCTTCAATTAGACCTCATTGTTCTTCCTTTTAGCTCTAATGGAGATATGCCGCTCTTGAGAAGCTAGGTGAAAGAAACAACAAAAGTGAAGGAGATGGTGTGCGAGACTTACTAGGAATATGTGATTAAAAGTGACTGCTATTTACTAACTACTACTGATTACCTGGATATAATAACATTGATTAATCTATATGATTGCTCGAAAATTATACGAAAAAATAAGGATGCATATAAATTAGATGAATTGATTGAAGGGGAGTCCCCAATTTATAGAAAATTGGAGACTCAACGGATGGGCAGGATTGTAAAGATTTTTGATTGGGTGGATGGACGAGATCGAATGCACAATAGAGATTCCATTTGGGGAAGGATGAAGGAGATGAAGGAAAAAGCGATAAAAAAGAAAAAATAATGAGATATTAAGATTTTCGAAAATCAAAGATAAATCTTGGGACAAAGTTTCCATTTTTGAAAATTAAAAAGATATTTTCAATTAAAAATTGAAAAAAAATAGATATTATCCTCATTTGAGAAGATACTTAGGAAAATTAAATAAATAAAGATATTTATTTAATTCAAAGACATAATTAGATAATTGAATAATTTAAATGAATTATTCAACTATAGGTTAAAATAAATGAACCTTTGATTAAATCAATTAAGATTGTTTAATTAAAGGGGACAAATCAAAATTAACACAATATTATTTAATTAATTTTAAAAGTGGAAGGGGTTTGAAGAAATGATGGAAGATTAGGGTAGAATAATTAGTAAAACAGGGGCTTAATTAATAAATAAATAAATTAAACCTAAATGGGTAGATTAGTCCAACTGATGTTCGAGGACCTAAAAGGGGTCAAATTAAGTCAATTTGGGTCAAAACATATGAATTTGGAAAGAATGGGAAATTTTGGATGGGAAATGAGACAATTTGAGTGAAAAACTGTAAATTAGGGCAAAGCGGATAAAACCAAACAATATTGAGTAAACCAAGTCAAAGCAGTTCTCTAGATGGAGAAGGGAAAAATGTGATACATGGGACTAGAAAAGAGGTCAAAATGCAACTTGTTCATATGGCTAGAAAAGAGAGGGGATCCAATGGGATTGGAAATAGAAGGTGAGAAGTGACGAAAACCTTAAAAAGCAGGCCTAAAAACCCTAAAATCAGGATAGTGAAAAAGATCAAAATAGACACTGCCGGAGCAAGAGGGAAAAAATCCAATGCAAGGGGATGAAGAAAAGGTTGAAATGCAACTTTTTCATCAGGAGTGGGAAGAGAGGGGAAGGATCTAGATAGGCATGGAAAAGGTTGAACGGAGGGACCAAATTAGGGGCAAAAAACCCTAATCGGGACACAATTAGGCAAAACATCACTGCAAGAGTGACAAAGGAAGGATCTGACACAAGAGGGATGAGGTTAAGGGTAAAATGCAATCCCAAACCTGAAATAGGAAGAAAAGGAAACAATATAATCTAGGAATGGACGAGACAGGATTGCGTGGTAAGGTTAAAAATAGAGAATGAAGGTGATGCAGATTTTAATTGTCTATACTTATAGTTACTAATTCTATTTGCTTGATGTATATAGGGATGTATATGTAGCGCAATTGTTTTGTGCTTTGTTTTGATGTGGGTACTAGACATCGACTCCACCTAGCCTCACAGGTTTGAGTGTGCCTACCAATCCCCGATGGTGGTAACAAAGATATCATGTAGGCCCAAGTTGACTTAACCCTAACCATTGTCCCATACTAGGACAATCATCCTTAGTCTTGTAATCACGTATTATAATTTCCCTATAGTAAACGTTCATATCCCAATGTCAGTTGCTTTGAGTATGTGGTGAATATCTTGGCATTGTCTTAAGTTTTCATGCGTAATTTTATGAGTTGATTATTGTTATTTTGAGTGTGAGTATTTGTGATTATTAATGTAATTATTTATATTATTATTAATCTTATTATTATTTAAATATTTGATATATCTTCCTTATATTAATATTTAATTAATATTTCCACTATGTTATTCAAGAGATTATTTTATGTGTGCTCTATCTAGTGGGAATATTAAATAATAATAAATATTATATTCTTATTTGCACATCTATGTTGAGTGAGATGATTATAACCTATGTTTTTAATTATTCTTTTGATGCTCATTTGATTGGTGTGGAGTTGGTTTTGTATTTCACAAGTTAGCCTTGGTTTATATGTTTTGTTTTATTTTTTATTGTTTGAGTTCATTGAGTATCCTGTACACATTTTTGTGAGGGCAATTATTGTCATTTTAGGTATTGTTTTTGGAGAGGATATGGCTACTCATTAATGGTGGTTTTTGCTAGAGTTTGGGAGGCTTGGATTTTGGTGTGTGAAGATAGAGATTTGTTGGGATTTTCTTTCCCATTTTTCTTATGCAATTGAAAGGGATATTTTGTGGGAGATTTCTTGGGATTATTGAAGAAGGTTTTTGTTGATTCTTGGATGTTGTGTTGTGGCTTGTTGCTGGTTGGATTGATATGATTTAGCATGGCTTTCATCTGGGCTTCATCTTTCATCAAATCTCTTTCAATTTGTGTTGTCTCTGTAGGACCTGAGGTAGGGTTTGAGGCCCATTGTAGGAGAACAAATATACATGGTTTGAAAATAAAAAGATTTTATTTTCATTTTTTTTTATGTTATTTAAATTTATCTTGTTTGTTGGGCAAGCATGGGTGTAGAAGGTTTTGAATGCATTCCTATTTCTTTTTCTTTTTCTTTTCTTGGAATTGTTTAGGGTTTATGTACAATTGGAATGAGTATTATCTTGGGTTGTTTTTGAAAAATGAAATGATGTATTAAATTCTATTGTTTTTAATTTGAAAGAGGTTTAAAATTATGAACTTTCATTGTAGAATTTGGTTTGAAGAGTTCCTCTCTTTTCTCTTAGTTTCTTGGAAAAGGCAATAGGGTTTTGTGGCTCTCTTGTAAATTAGAGTTGTTATTTTATCTGGTATTGTATATTGGTATATTTTATGTCCTATTATGTTTTCTATATTGGATTTTGAATTTTGGTTATGTGTTTTGAGTTCTGAGTTAGTAGGCCCTCTCCAAATGGAGTTTTGAGTGGTTGTTTTCAGGGTTTAACATCTTGTAATTTTTGTATGAGAGTTGGAGTCATATTTTGAAATTATTTTTGAAAGGGAAACATGCACTCCTCAAATGGGTCTTTGCTTGATTTCACTTTTAGGTCCAAATTGATGCCCAATTTGGAGCTCTAAGATCCCTATTTTTGTCTGCACAAGGTCTGTTTCATATCCATAGTTACATTGAACAAAAGTGCAACAAGGATGAACATATGTGCAACAAGAATGAATATATGCACAAAAATAATTAGCATATGTGTAGAAAGAAGTGACATGTGTAGGCTTTGAGAAATACAAATCCACAGAACCCAAAGAAACCTGCATGCAAGAAACCTGTCACAGAGAAAGAGAGAGAACAAATACAAGGGTTTTGGCTCTGACAAAGTGAAAAGATTTATTATCAGAGAAAAATGAATCAAGAATATGTCAATAATACAAGAGATCAATCCTTATAAAGGAGATCAACACTGAAAGGAAAACCTAACCCTAAGGTGAGAGCATTTAATAATTAAATATTAATTATTAAATGACTAATGTATGCATAAAGAGAAATCTTAAGAGGAGAGTAAAGTTAATTAATTACTTTACTCTAACAACCCCCCTTAAGATGAGCTACAATGCAGCTACAAACAATGCAGAAGAAAGCAAAGGAACTACAATGCAAAAGAGGGTCCCGGCAACAAGGCCTGATCAGGTACCCGAATACAAGAAAATCTCTATAAAGCGGAGTAAAGGAGAAAACCTAGTGGGAAAAAACTCCTCTCCAAAAAAGAGATACAGAAACATGCTGAAAAGAAAACATGAAGGAAGGAAGGCCTCACTAAGACCCCCCAAGGACAACTTCCTTCACCCCAAGCATGGAGCGCAACTGAAGATAGCGCGGAGATGCCAAAGGTTTAGTGAAGATGTCTACAACCTGCTCCTCTATAGGTATGTACTCCAAGATGAGAGAACCATCTTGAATCAACTGCCTGATGAAGTGCATGTGGATTTCAATGTGCTTTGTCCACTGATGCTCCACTGGGTTGCGAGAAATGTGAATGGAACTCTGATTGTCACACCAAAGAATAGTGGGACAATCTGGAGGAAACCCAAACTTTGTCATCAACTGCCGAAGCCATAAAACCTCCTGACTGGCTAACACTGTTGCACGATACTCAGCCTCTGTAGATGATAATGCAATAGCAGACTGCTTCTTGCAAGACCATGTGATAAGACTAGAACCAAGGAAAAAAACAAAGCTAGAAGTAGACTTCCGATCATTGACATCACCAGCCCAATCGGAGTCAGTGAAGCCAATGATGTGAGGAGAGCCTGAAGTGTAGTGAATGCCATAATGTGTGGTGCCCCGAATGTACCTCAAAATACATTTGGCTGCTGCCAATGACTCTCATGAGGATCATGGGAGAACCGAGAGACAAGGCCAACCACAAAGGAAAGATCAGGACGTGAATGTGTCAGGTACAACAAACTGCCAACCAACTGCCTGTATAAAGTGGGGTCTATGGAAGAAGTAGAGCAAGTGGAAGACAAAACAACACCTGACTGAAATGGTGTGGGGGTAGACTTGCAATCAAGCATGCCAAATCGGTGAAGCATATCAAGAGCATACTTCTCCTGAAATATGGAAATCCCATCCGAAGACTAAATAAGCTATAGACCTAGAAAGAAGTGCAAGAGACCAAGATCTGTCATCTCAAACTGCTCCATCAAAGCTCTCTGAACACTCTGAATCATGGAGGATGAGCTACCTATAAGGATGAGATCATCTACATATAGAACAAGAATCAAAAGATCACCCTCCTGACGCTGAATATAAATTGTGTGATCGGAATGACAGCGTGTGAAGTGAGAGGAAAGCAGGAAAGAGTCCATCTTCTCATACCAAGCCCTGGGGGCTTGTTTGAGACCATACAATGAACGATGAAGTCTGCAAACCAAAGAAGTGTCATGCACAAATCCCTGAGGCTACTCCATATAGATCTCCTCATGTAGGTCTCCATGCAAGAAGGCACTCTTCATATCCATCTGAAACACTGTCCATCCCTGTGAAGCTGCAAGTGAAAGCCCGTGTTTGTAAAAAAAATGCTCTATTTTTATTATTTTTTTTTTATTTTTTTGAATGCGCCTTGAAATGCGTGCCCTGGGGCCGTATGGCCTTGGGGCAAAATTTTTTTGCCTTCTGGAGCAATAGTGTCCAAATCGGACGAATTTTATATGAAAATAGGGATTTTTGGGCGCTATGAGCTCAACGGTGAGGTCTGTTTGGGCTCAAAGTGCACCAAAAAAAAATTACCCCCCTATTCCATAATAAAAACAGAAGACAAACACAGATTTGATGCAACCAAAACCTAGATTTCAAAATCTTTCAAAAATCTGAACAAGCTGCAGCAGATCTGGCTCTGATACCATGTAGGATTTGAGAAATACAAATCCACAGAACCCAAAGAAACCTGCATGCAAGAAACCTGTCACAGAGAAAGAGAGAGAACAAATACAAGGGTTTTGGCTCTGACAATGTGAAAAGATTTATTATTAGAGAAAAATGAATCAAGAATATGTCAATAATACAAGAGATCAATCCTTATAAAGGAGATCAACACCGAAAGGAAAACCTAACCCTAAGGTGAGAGCATTTAATAATTAAATATTAATTATTAAATGAGTAATGTATGCATAAAGAGAAATCTTAAGAGGAGAGTAAAGTTAATTAGTTACTTTACTCTAACAACATGCACAACAAGAAGTGTCAGATGTGCATTTTTTGGGTTTTTGTCTTGTTCGACTCAATTTTGTCTACACAAGGTCTGTTTCATATCCGCAGTTATAGTGAACAAAAGCACAACAAGGATGAACATATGTGCAACAAGAATGAACATATTCACAAAAATAATTAACATATGCGCATAAAGAAGTGACATGCACAACATGAAGTGTCAGATGTGCAATTTTTGGGTTTTTGTCTTACTCAACCCAATTTTTGGTTTGTAGGTTCCTGATGGTCTCCAAAGGCTTGCGATGGATTTATTCTTTGTTGTTTCTATATTTTGGGATTTTTATGGCCTTAATTGGATTGAATCATGTATTCATATGTTCTTCATGCTTGGATGCAAAGAAACCGAGTGGTTAATACATTTGGAAGTGGATTGATTGATGTATCCTTGTGGATACAACCCAGAAAGGCCTTGTGTATGATCTATGATTTTGATTATTGATTATGGATTCCTGTATGATCCATTTGATATATCTAGGCTATTGATTTTTATCATACCTTGAGATGGAACCCTAGGCTAGAGGTGTCTAGGTGCAAATTAAGGAGGGTGGCTCACAATTGGGGGCCAGGGCCATAAAGTGGCCTGCCAGGGAAACCCATTGTGATCTATGTAGTCAAGCGATAACTTAATTAATGAAATAGGAGGGAAAAAAAAACATTAATCAAGATAATTGTGATTACCCCACTCATGGGCTTAGTGCTCATATAGACTAATAATGGGAGTGGGAAGGCCTGTCCATTCGAGGGACATTTGGAGCTGGCACAATCAAACCTCCTTGTCTTCATGAAAGGATTGTTCAGTTCCGCATGAGTTCTCCATGGGCATTGAGGTCTAGGGTTAGGAGATGGTCAGACTGTCAGGAAAACCCTTGTGGGGTTATGCGATGACACTCTTCCTTAGTTGTATCTCAACACCCTATCCTATGTGGTGGTGTGAAGCCTCTACTGAAACCTTGTGATAAGTCATGTTTACTCATATGTATCCTTGTTTCCTCGTGTATTATTTGATGTTGGTTTGTCAACCTAGATTGATTGTGCTGTGTGGGGCCTTGTGACTATCTCCTAAGCATGGTGGGGTGTGTACCTAGGGGTTCCACATGGTCGGGTGGTTGTTGCCAACCTCCATTGGGGACTGGTGGACATGTTTGTGCATTGGATGGATCCTATGTCTTCTTTCCAATTTTCTCTCAGTACTTGGTGTAGATGATTTAGTGATGTACTAGGAGATGCTATATGTTTATCATTGTTAATGGATCATTGTAATTGTTTTATTATTGTTGTAATTTGGACAATCCCTTAGGGAGATCGATGTACTTTGATGCAATATAATGTGTAGTGATTGAAAGAATGTAATTTTAGATTAGTATTTAGTGGTGCGATGTTGGTATCAACCACCCTCATGTGATGTAATAAATTATTATGTATTATGTAAAGGTTGTCATAGGGATACTTAGGTTGGTGTTTAAGAGAAATCTTGAGATAGTTATTTATGTCCATGCATTTCGTAATGTTATTATGATGTTAGGTTCTTTAATGTTGTTTAGAGCATTGTTTAGGTAGCAATGTTAGGGAACCCGCAAGAGGACTTGGTTAGTAGAATTATTGTCTTTAGCATGTGCAAATGTTATATTTAATTTCCTGATGAGTTTGTAATGTTATGTAATATGTTTTTTTTTTAATTATTGCTATGTTTAGTTGGCTAGTTAGTTGTTGTCCTTTGGGGTTCCTTAGCAAGGGGTTACACAGTTGAATTACTATTTAGTGGCTACAAAACATATGGTTGGCATATCTCTCTATGTATGGATGAGTAGTTTTGAGACAATATATTTGAGATATATAAGTTTCTTTCTTTGGTTATTGGCTAATGGATTACCTTGGTAACAAGATATAAGACTTTAGTGCTAGCATTATAGATACTTCCAACACCATATTATATTATAACATCCATTTGAATTGAAACAAAACATGCCAAGATACCAAACAATACCATAGAATGTTTTTGTATTTAAAACTTCATTGACTGATCTTATGCTCAAACTTATGAAAGATAACTTCATATCATATATCAGTGTCCTACAACTATTACTATTAATAGTCTTTAGAACTGTTTTCTTCAAGATGAATACACTATATAAACTATAGTACATTAATAAGTATAAGGAAGCATCCCCCTCTAGTAATTCAAAGCATCATGGAAATATAAATAAGAAGTTAAATTATTACGCTGAAGGTGTCTCCTTATTTGAGAAGGACAAGCTGAAATTGTAGATCGAAGGTTCATAACACAACAGAGGTGTGCAAGATGATTGAAGCATTTCTTGTCATTTGATTTTGCTATTGTTTTTTACCTGTCATGTTTTGTCCTTTACGACACTGCATATTCATTGACAGTGGAAACTTTGGAGGACCTATGGATATTAAACTGGCAGATTTTGAAACCCGCCCAACACCTACATATTAATGACTTATTAATAGTTATATTGTTAAATCCACCAGGGATATGAATGTCATAACACGACAATTTTAAAGAATTATTATTTAAATAGAATCAAAGAAAGAGAATCAATTTTTAATTTACACCCATTCATTTTGAGATCAACAATTAATGGTGGACAATTGTGTTTGACTGAAATGCTTATAAAGATTTTGCAAACCATAGAAATATAAGCATAGGTTACCTAATTTACCTTAGGTTTTAAGTCATCTTACTCCACATGTATGTATAAAGATAGAAAATAACTATCTTATTAGCCATAAGAGAATGAGTAAGAATAACTTCAAAGTAATATGATTTATAATTTCATTTTAAATTACGTTAGAATTCAAAGGAATTAAAAGAATAAGATACTATTCTATTTGAAATCAAAATTTATTTAGATAGGGGAGGAAAAGAAATGTTAATATATACAACTATGAAATTATTTTAATGTACAACACTATTTAATACAATCATAAAAAGCCAAAGAAATTATGTATAAATATATTTCATATTATCATACTTTAAATAATTTGTATATTTTAAATTTAGGAAAGGAATAAGTGTAATAATATAATTTAATAGTTTAAAGTGTATTATGACAAGTTTAAAATAAGTGACATGTAAAATTACTTCTTTCTACATAGATAAATAATTTCAAATTTTCTTTTAAGAAAGAGATATATTACTACATTGTAATGCTTATAAAGATTTTTTTTTTGAATGAAATACCAAAGGGAAGTATAAACACAACATCATAAGATCTTATTCTTGAGATTGTTTAAAATATGTATGAAAGAATATAGTACAATTTATAAAGGAATGATAGAACATTCAAAAATCAAAATCATTTTGTTTTTGATCGGTAAGAGACACTTTTTAAGGTGCCAAACACTATTGTTGTTCAAATCCACGAGCACACAAGCAAGTGTTTTAACCGTTGTACTACATGGGTCACCCAAAATCAAAATCATTTTAAAACAAGATATGTTTGATAAAATAATTATGAATAGACAATTATAAAAAAAAAAAACATTTGACAAGTAGAGTCAATTGTCAAATTTAAGTTAAAAATCTTACTTTATTTAAACCAATTTTTTTTAAATAATGTTACATTTATATAAAAAACACCTTTAAATTAACAATAAATATATTTATTTTATTATTAAAAACTAATTATAATTATTAAACACTAAATAAACATTATAAAATTATGTATAAATACAAATAATTAATATTTAAATGAAAATAAAACAATTGGTTTACTTAATCAATGGAAAAATAATGGAATATCTAGATCAATATAATTTATTTTACATATACAAAAAAAATTGGATTATGTATTTTTATTTTTTATATATTAGATTATAATATTACGAGGAAGTGTATATTTAAATTCAAAGTTATCATTTGGTTAAACTATGCAAGTAAATGATCTAATTCATACCAAAAAGATCTCTCATAAAGATATAATGAAAAATAAAATATCATTCTCCCTATTTAAATATAGCTAATTAGACTAAAACCCTTGATAACTAAGATAAGCCAAGCACAAGAAGAAAGACAAATTGGGTCCACTTGAAAAGATAACTTCAACTCCCTAAACTCATAAGAGTGGAGTTGAGATGCTTTTTTGAAGGGTCCTTTTATGAGAGAAGATAGAAAAACATAATTACATATAAATGGGATTTATTGGCCTTTCAACTGTCATCACTTGTCACTTAATCATGTAATCAATTATATGATTCTAAATCTCTTTTGGTTACTTAATGCACAATGGTCTTCAAGGACAAAATTATCTCCTTACATCCCCTCCCCCCATCTCTCTCATTTTATTTTCCCCCTTTCTCTCCTTACCTCCCCCTCTTTCTCTCCCTACCTCTCCCTCTCTTCCTACTGTAAACATACAATTAGTTTGTTGGTATGGAGCCTCATTATCTTCTTGATTCAAAGGTTTTGTTTCACTTGTGTTTGGATCAATTGAAACTATCACTTCTCTATTTATACCTTTGTTGGAACATATTATCGTCCCCCTAGCAACCCAATTCATTAAGCAATGTGTATATGAAAGATGTGAAGGATCTTCTCCATCTCTATATTTATCCTCCTCTACCTCTCCTTGCATTTCTCTTTTCCCCCTATCTTTCTCACTATATCTATCTCTCTATTTCATCCTCTTTTTATTCTATCTATCTCTCCCCCCCTCTATCTCTATATTGCTTCCTCTAACCCTCTCTATCTTTATCTCTATATCTCTCTCACTCACACATACATTCCATGTTTTTCTCTCCCTATCTATGTCTCCCTCTTCTCCATATCTATCTCTCTCCCCCTTGCTTTATTACTTGTATATATCACCTACATTATCTCTAACTCTATATCCCTCTCTTTGCCTATCTCTATATATTACTTCCTATATCTTTATCTTTTTATCTCTCCATATCCTTTATACCATTGTTTCCCTATTTTTATCTTTATTTGTCCCTATCACTCATTCTCTCCTTCCATATCTCCCTCTATATATTTAACCCTATTTCACAACCCTTTATCTTTCCCAAGTTATATCTCTCATCCTTTTTATCCCTATCTCTCTTGCTCTCCCTATCACCCCCTCTTCCTATATCTCTCTAGTTCTCTCTACTCACTATTTCTTCCCCTCCCTCCCTACCTATTTAACATATCTATCTCCATCTTTATCCCTCTCTCCATATCTCTCTCACTCATACACACACATTCTTCCTCTTTCTACCTCCCTCCCACTTTCTTTGTCTATTTATCTCTACCTCTATCTCCCCAGATCTCTCTCCCTATCACTCCCTATCTCTGTATATCTCCCTCTATTGACATAAATTCCTTATGTACCTCTCTATCTAATGAACTATCTCTCCCTCCCCCCTCTCTCTCTTATTCACTTCTCTCCCTCCCTCTCTCATACTCTATATCCCTAGCTATATTTATTTCTAGATCTTTGTCTTACTCATCCATATCTATTTCTATTCACATCTTTCTCCACCTCTATCTCCCTATCTCTATATCTATTTTCCTCTATCTATATCTTTTTCTATCTTCCTCTCTATCGATATCTCCTTACCTATTTCTCTCACTCTTCCCTCCCCATCTCTCCTTTCTACCAGGCTATCTCTCACTAGCAATATCCTATTGATAATGGATCCAAATTATCTTCCTATTTCAATAGTTTTAATAAATGACCTATAAATTGACCTCATGTACTACACAAATGTATGCAATAATAGACTTAAATTTTGTCAATCTAAAAGATTGGCATTCCACACATATTCAGTGTAACCATTGCACACCAAGGTGCAATTGCTAGTTCTAATGGTAATTGCCACATTCAAAAGCTACACTCCTCATCTATATTTTCCTTTCTAAATAGTATAAATAATTATGAATTATTCACTTCTATAGCTAAAAGGGGGTTTGAGAGGGTCATATTAGGAAGCTCATATTGCTTAAAATGACATTAATTGGGAAAAGATGATGTGATAACTCTATTATTGTTATTGTTTAATTGTACTTCGTAATGTCTTACAAGACAAGTCATAAGATATTTTAGAATTTTCTTTACTTTCCATCAGAATGTTGGTGTAATTTATGAGATATTTACCTATGTTGCAAGCTGATTAGGATTGATGTGTGTATTCTATTCATATGAGGAACATGTAAAATTTTAAGTGAAATATAAATTATTTTGATATTGTAGCTCTTTGTAGAAATATGGTAAGAGTTCCTTTGATAGGCACAACAATTAGGAAACCATATTATTGCACATGTTATATTAGATGGTCATTATGATGTCATGGTTATATTCTTATGTAATACTACTAATGTGGTAAATTAGGAGAATAATCTTAAAATATGGTGGAGTACAACACCTTATTGGCCTATTAGGCAATTGTTCATAATATTCTAGTGCATGTGAATGGTAAACACAAATGAATGTGTGTGTCAAGCATAAATTTTATTACATTAAGCAACATATTTGTCTAGATTGTGCTCCTTAAAAATGTTCAAAGCATATGTGGCTTTGTAGCATCATAAATTGTACACCTTTCTTAGTGTATCCAATTTTACACTCTCTTAGCACTCATATTAGTACTTCCCATTCCTCATAGGACCTTTATTGTAATTAATTTATATTTAATTCAATATTATGGGTCATATTGCATTTTATTACATCAACAATCCATTATTTGGGCCCTTAAATATAAGCATGCCCTTTATATTTTTATCTGGATTTATCCTTAATCCTACCCCAATTTCAACTTCCAAAACATATTTCACATATTTATAAATCATATTCTGAGCCACCAAGCTAGAATGTGCATTAGAACCTTGTTATCTTGCATCCCTTAAAATTCTAGATCAAGTTGTTGGGACAAGGAGGGTCACACCCCCTTGGTCCTGCACTTTTTTTCTCAAATTTTGGGAGGATAATAAGGTGGTCCTACCCTATTAATATCTAGCTCCATGAAAAAATACACTAAATCTAAGTAGACCTAAAGATGATTTTAATTGTGAAATCCCTATACAAGGCATCCTCTTCAACTCATTTTAAACATCTCATCTCATGCTACCATTATCATCCAATTCAAGAGCAATTCTTCTTCCTCAAGGGTGGATTTGATTCAAAACACAACAAAATCCATCAATTCATCTTCATGTTATGTTTTAATTATGATTTCATGATGGATTTTATGCGAATTATCATGTTATTGCATCAACACATGGAGGACTTGTCCTAAGAGCATTGCATCACCTATTAAAGGTATAATTATCTACATTCAAGCATTTCGATTTCAGATCTAGCCTTGCCCTCAAATTGGTAAACTTTCTCTAATTCAATTCAAGTTCAATTTCTATTTCAATTAGGTTTAATTCCAAAAAAGAGTTTTGACCTAGGCAAACCGCTGTCCACAACATCCTTTCTTTCATCTTCTATGCAGCTACAAGTACCTAGTGGATCTAGGAAGCCCAAAACAACATTAGGAAGTTGTTATAGATCGCTTACCAAAATTTGGACCTAAATTCTTGGGACTGGGGTGGTTAGGGTGCCCTTGTTCGGGACCAAGGTGATCAGAGTGCCCCTATCCTTAGACTTTTTCACTAGATTTTACAAATAGATTCTAAGCAATCTTTCGGTGTAGATTCTAAGTATAGAGTGCCCCTATACTTAGAAGACCAGGGCATTTTGGGCATCCCAATCCCATAGATTTAGCTCTACATTGTAGATACATGTGCATGGTTACATTTCCTATCCATTTTTGTGTCTATTGCAAAATCTTTGTTTGTCTATCACTCAATTGCAACATTCTAAGTTCTCATTTACTTCATACCTTAATCATATTTTCACATTACTTCAACATATCTCTATAGTTCATGCACTTTCCAAAGTATGAAAAGTAATAGAAACCCTAGATGTATCATTTGACTCTCTTCTACAAGACTTAGTCAAATATGATCACTTCTTTGGGTGATTTTGTATTTTGATGTTTGTATGAAAGTGGATTTTGGTCTTAGTCCTACTCAGTTCCATTTTCATGTATTACTATCTCTAACATTGATAATCTAGATTATGCAATTAAATTATCTTTGTACACATATCATGGAATGCTACTATTATTGAAATCCTAGAAGTAGTATATGGTTTTGGCCAATGGAATTGTTGTCACCAAGATTGCACCCATAATGCATAAGATGAAAACTTGGCAATTGTAGACACTTAAAAATAATTATTTTAATTATTTTTAATTCCTCACATAATTAATTAATTAATTATGTTAATTAAAATTATTCTCAATATTAATTAAATATAATTAATATTGTCACTATAGCATATGATTTATTTAATAAATCAATCCCTTTCTTTGTTCTTCTAAAAAATCAAATCCTCACAAATCTTCCTCTTAGCCAATTGATTTCAATTAATTAGTTAACCTACATGATTCCTACAAATCATCTTCTTAATTCATCATTAACCTAATAAATTCTTCTAGAAACTCCCTAAACTCACTTAACATTATTCTTCTAATTTTTTATTCCCTCCACTCATTCTCTCTCCTAGTCAAATTCTCCTACAAATATAATTCCCACCTAACATTTCCTCTAATCCCCCTCCTAATGAGTCGTTAATGGCTAATCATCATGATTAGCCACAAAGTCAACTATTTGTCCTTTCATCCAACCACTAGCTTTAAATGCTCTTTTTCTAGATGAATATAAGATTTTTGAAATCTCACATTCCTCTAGGCATTTCCCTCTCCCAAGGAATTTTTAATTCCTTTTTATTCTTCTAATCCCCATAAAATCCGTTTTTGGATAATTTTTAATTCCTCCAATGCATCTTGTAGAGTGTGGAGATACGAAATGCCTTTAGGGAATATTTCTTGGTCTCCACACCCGCTCTTGGAGCTTGTGTGAGCTCACAAGTAAATCATAGGCCTTCATCTCGAATTCATCCTAGCCATTCGTTTTCCTCTCCTCTTCCTATAAAATAGGGTTCCATCCCTTCATTCAAAAGATCTTGAAATCCAGTAAGCTTATGCTGCCCTTTTGAGCCTAGGAAATCATCTTGGCAACTTGATCATCTCATCCTTATCATTCATCCTAATCATTTGTGCACAATATTGGAGAGCCATCCACATCCAGCAATCAAAGGAGCACATCAAGTGGAGCATTATCAAGGGGCACCTTCACTTCATCAAGCTCAATCCGAAGGAGAAGGTAAAATAGCAAGGTGAAATGGTCTTTTAATGATATTTTAGCATTCTACATGTTTATTTCGTTATGTTTTGATTAGTTTACCTTTCAAATCTGTTTTCCCCTCTTCATTTTGGCACGCCCGGTGGGACTCACGTCCCTGAGAACTAATGTTGTTTTTTTTTTAGGTTTTTGTGAGTTGTGAGATGCAGGTTCCAGAATAGCGCGATTGCAGAATATATATATATATATATATATATATATATATATATGTATATATATATATATATATATATATATATATATATATATATATATATCTTTTTCGCAGATTCCAGAATCGTGGCTCTGTATTTCTACACGATAGCTCCTCCTTATTATGTTCTGTTTCTTTTTTTTTATGTTTCTGTTTCTGTTGCAGCACGACAACTCTGTTATCTGATTTGTTATTTGATTTGTTGTCTATTCTGTTTTAGTATAATCTGTGTGAAAGTAGGAGAGTATGTTCTTGTCTATATAGACAATCAGAAATCCAGACCTTTCACTTTTCTATTCTGTTTAGCACGACTGTATGCTCTTACCATAGGAAAGTGTGAAAATAGGAGAGTATGCTCTTGTCTATCTAGACAATCAGAAATCCGGACTTTTGACACTTTTCTATCTGTGTAGTGCTACTGTCTGCTCTGTTAATTTGTCTGAAAATTTTAGGCACTAACTGTAGTTTGCATTTTATTTATTTATTTCCTGTTATCTGCTCTGTTTAAATATAATCTGTCCGCCCGTAGGAAAGTGTGAAAGTAGGAGAGTATGCTCTTGTCTATCTAGACAATTAGAAATCTGGACCTTTGACATTTTTATTTTATTCTGTTTAGTGCGACAATTTGCTCTGTTAAATCTAGGGTTTTTATTTTGTTAAATTTAGGGTTTCTGTTCTGTAAAATTTAGGGTTTCTATTTTGTTAAATTTAGGGTTTCTGTTCTATTAAATTTAGGGTTTCTGTTCTGTTAAATTTAGGGTTTTTGTTCCGTAAAATTTTTCCTGTTTTTTCGCCATATCTTCTTTATCTTGACTCCATTTCCCTTCAAACTTCACCAGATTCTCCACATTGCCATTTTCCACATTTTCTTCCTTTGAGGCCTTATCTCAAAAATCCACTTTTTGAAGCCCAAAATCCCATATTTCTCTATTTTTAGGGTTTGCCATAACTTCTTCCCTTTCCATCCAATCACCTCCAAATTTTTCCCATATTATCCATCTTCAACTTTTGCTTCTTTGTCCCTCTTGGACAAATTTTCCCATTCCTTCATCTCTCCTCCAAAATCCCCATTTTTCGCTTGCCTATCCCTTGGGAAGTGGTAAAAACCTAGTCAAACCCCATTTACCCATCAAAGCTTTCTTCAAATCCACATTTGTCATTAGTAAAAAAGTTTTTATTCATGTTTTTCTATTCATTCCCAAAAAATAAAAAAAAATTAATATTTTTGTCATTTTGTTGATTTTTGCAGGACGCTTGTTGAAGACTATTTTTCCAAACTACTAACCAAGTTGTTTTGCAGGACATTTTTTGAAGACTCCATTTTTCAAACTACAAATCAAGTGGTTTTGCAGGTTGCCTAGCTAATTCAACCAAATATTGTGCATTTATTTAAATTAGGCACCTAGATATTAATTAAAATGGAATGAACCATTGTCTTATGTGTCTTTAAGAAAAGCATAAAGGTAGGAAAGTATGCTCTCGTCTTACTAGACAATCAGAAATCCAGACCCTTCAACCTTTTCTTGTTTGATTGTGTGTTTACCTCTAGCGGGCCTGCCCTCCCAACTTGCTCTTTGAGAAGGTAAGAGGGGAACGACCCAAGTGAGTACACCTGGACCTGGGGTTCCCAACTCGCTATAATAAATAGGCCATTGACTATGAAAGGGTTAATGGTTGGGGCTATATGAGAGTTCACTCTCACATTGGATGCTTAGTAGGATCCTAGAGATCTCAATCATGCTTGTGTGACTACTAAGTTCTTGGTGCTTCGTTGGGCTATAGGCCTCAATTGCGCTTGTGCAACTTCGAAGGGTAGCTCCTAACAGGAAGACTTACTAAACACCTTGTTCATAGTGGCTAAAAAACCCTCTAGTCATTGGTGCAGGAGGTTGGACCTCTGAAGCGGTCCATATTCTTACAGCCCTTAGTAGAGACACAAAGTTTTCCATGAGGAGTTTTCATGGGAATTGATGTTTGGCTGCCCCGAGAAGTGAGTGCCGTGGAGGGGAGCCAGTGGGGTCAAGCATCTAAGTGTCCACTCTGGGTAAGCGTAGATGGGAAACCAATTGGGATTCAATGACTATTGTCCTTGCCAACCTTAAGAATGTTGTATATGAGCATGAGTGTCTTTGAGATAATATGCATTTAATCATTGTGTTTGCTTTGTTTGATACATATTTTCCAAGAGTAGACTAAAAACACATCACTATCCCCAAACACTTTGCAAAAATATTTGTCAAGACACAAACAAATTGTCCAAGTCATTACCCACGCCAAGTCCAAAATTGCGTCAAAACTCCGTCTGTCCCATTTTTCATAAGCCTAAGAGAGAAGCTAAGATTTTATCCTCTACGTCAACATTCAAGTTTGTCCTTTGAAACACCTACTATCGTCCAAATCAGGGTGGTCATATCCCTTCATACAACTTGCCATTTAAATAGATCCTTCATGTTCATGCCAAAGACAACCTAGTCATCAAGTTTTCTTTTAAACCATCACTACCATACCTTCTTCATCAATCATCCTCAAATTTCCTAAGTCCTTTCATCCACAAATTTCTTAAGTCCTTTCATCCTCAAATTTCTTAAGTCCTTTCATCACAAATTTCTTAAGTCCTTTCATCCTCGAATTTCTTAAGTCCTTTCATCACAAATTTCTTAAGTCCTTTCATCCTCAAATTTCTTAAATCCTTTCATCACAAAGTTCTTAAATCCTTTCTTTCATCACAAATTCCTTAAATCCTTTCATCCTCAAATTTTTCAAATCCTTTCATCCTCAAATTTCTTAAATCCTTTTATAACACAAATTTCTTAAGTCCTTTCATCCTCAAATTTCTTAAGTCCTTTTATCACAAATTTCTAAAATCCTTCCATCACAAATTTTCCAAGTCATTTCATCACAACTTTCCTAAGTCTTTTCATCAAAAATATCGTGTATGGTCGCAACTCGATCCCAAAAGAAAAAGATGGCTGATCAACAATATGGCATGCCAGACATTGGTGTCCTATATGAAGATCCCACACAAGATCATACACAAAGTGGGCAACCAAGCGATCAAGATCAAAGCCAAAATCTTGACATGGTTAACCAAGATGAACTTTGTCCGGAAGTGCAAACTTTCCTAGCAGATTCTTATAACCAAGAGATGATAGAAAAGTTTATTAAACACAATCCTACTGCACTTCTAAAAACTCTTCTTGAACATGGAGCTCAACTTCCACCTAAATTTAATAAATCCGCTCTCATCCAACAACCACAAGGAGACCTCGCTCCCACACAAAGTGCTGCACCTACTATTCAAACTCAATCAATTGCAGCTCCATCAATCATCCAAGCCCAATCAATGCCACCCACGACACCTCCCACCATGGTCTCCATCCTGCCTTCTTCCTCCTTACCATCCATACCACTATCAAATCCAATCTCATCCATTCTCCAACAAACTTATATACCACCTCCTTCTATTCAACCACATATTTCTATTCCACAAACTTCCCTTTCTCCCAACAACATCGCAAATTTTATCCAGACTGCATTCAATCCCATCACAACAGTTGACGGACCGCAACCAACTATCACACAAACCCCAGCGACATCGGTCATCACATCCCACATTCCCACCTCCTCATCATATCAATATATTGGTGGTGGTGCACCTTCTTTAGTTCATCCAATTCTTGGGGCAAATACAATCCATCAATATCAAAGTCCACAACAAGACCTCATCAAGGAAATTCAAGACATGAAGAATATCATCAAAAACATGAAAGAAAAGACTAATAAAAGGAAAGCTTACTCATTCGAAGAGTTTTTCCCTTGTCCTTACAACCCATCTATATCAGTTGCACCATATCCCTCGGGATTTGAGATCCCTAAATTCACCAAGTATGAAGGCAAAGGAGACCCCCGCGACCATGTCCGAGAATTCCACAACTTATGCCAAGAAGTCTCCTATAGTGACCTTTATCTTCACGGACTCTTTCCCAAGAGTCTCACGGGAGACACCCTGGCATGGTTCTCATCTTTACCATGAGGTTCTATTGTCTCTTTTTCAGACTTGGTAGAAAAATTTGTGGCCCACTATGCATACAACATGGGTAATGATGTTTCTATGATGGACCTATGTAATACAAAACAAAGGCCTGGAGAAACCTTCGCCAATTTTCTACAAAGATGGCGACATCTTATCAAAAAATTCTAGTGGGACATGCCAGAACAACATCAAATTGAACTATTTCAAAAGAACTTGGTGCTTGAACTTTCAAGACCTTTAATATCTCAATGTATCAAATCCTTCCAAAAATTGACCGATAAGGGCCTTGCCCTCGAACGTGTCTTGTTGGAGGAAGGAACCTTGAAACATTACCAGAAGTCATCACAAAGTTCTTCCTCTTATCATAACGACAAGCCAAAATTCTAGGCTAAAAATAAAAACATGGTCAATGATGGTGTAACTGATGCAAAGCGGGTCCAAACCGTGGCCGCTCCCCCAAAATCTACCACCAATATTCATCAATTCAACAATCAAAACAATTCAAATCAATCTCAAAAACCTCACAACAATGTCTCAATCCAGGGATGACCACCCCGATCGAATAACAAGACTCCAAGAGATTTCACTCCTCTTGCTGAGCCTATTGAAGTGGTGTTTCAAAAACTTGTCCAAGTAGGTATAGTGGTTTTTTCAATCACTCGCCCGTTTGATCCCAATCAACCTAAACCAAGATGGTATAATGAAAATGAGTATTGTGAATACCATCGTATCAAGGGACATGATACATGAAAGTGTATGAAACTGAAGATCTACATACAAGATCTCATTGATAGAGGTGAGATTGAGGTAGCAAATGCAAAACCTGGTAATAACAATGACAAACTCAAAATGTACCAAGAACCCTTCCCAAAGCATGATAAAGGAAAAGGCTCATCATCTAACACAATGGGTTATGACTATGCTAATCACGTAACCGGTTTTGATTTTTTAGTAAGTCGCATTGAACCTACGGACAATCATGTCAATGTCATAACCATCCAAGGAGTTAATCCTCCTTCTTCCCAAAGCAGACCAAATCTAGCAGAATAGTCATTCAAGGTGCCAAGCCTTCCACCTCCCATTTCCAAAATGACTGCAATGCAACTACACGTCGAGGAAGAGTCACCATCCAAGGAGTTCCTCCCCCACCAAACCCCCCACCCATGTCTTCCACTCGCCGATATGACCTCCTTGATCAACTTGGGAAGACACCCACGTAGATCTCCATTTTGGAACTTCTCAAGACTTCTCCGGTCCATAAAGAAATTTTGGAACAAGCCCTTCTCCAATCATGCGTTCTTGATAACATCAACGCCACCCAATTTCAAACCCTCATTGGAAACCTTGCTACCTAGCAACATATTGTATTTAAGTCCCAAGATGCTCCCGTAGATGAGGACCATAACAAATCTTTGCACATCAAAGCTCTCATCCACAAGCATAAGGTCAAACGTATCCTGATAGACGGTGGATCCGGGCTTAATCTGTGTACATACATATTAATAAAACAATTGGGACTTTTTGAGGATCTGATAGACACATCAGGAAGGATCACAATAAAGGCATATGATGATGCAGAAAGAATTTCAAAGGGCGTGATCACCTTACCTCTTCAAGTGGGCCCCATTACAATTGAAACCCCTTGCCAAGTACTCGATCTTGATCTCCCCTACAACATTCTCTTCGGGAGGCCATGGATTCATTCCTTGCAGGCCATACCCTCCACCTATCACCAATGCATCAAATTCCCCTATAATGGAAAAGTGGTCACTGTCAAAGGTGATCCCCAACCTTTTCAATATTGCAAACTATTAGAGGGGAAGCATCCGTATCATTGCCCACTAAATAGACCTTCACCAACGCCTCCATCTGACACATCAAATTTTGCCTCCACATCATCCCAACCAAATAATCAAATCAAGATCTTGGACAATAGCTGTGGAGAATACAAATTGGAGAACGTCTTATTAATAGGTAACCTCCCTCTCTCTCCTAAGTCATTTGGCAAACCAAAAGAGCTAAAAAAGGACTCGAAACCAGTCATGCAATGCCAAAACACCACCTTCCAGCAATGGGGCCCACTTGATAATGAGAACCTCAAAGCATATATCTCTTCATGGCTGTACCAGGAAGAGGATGATGATCCAACAAGAATATCCAAATAAATGTACCCAAAAGCATTTGCCATAGTTGAAAAAATGGGTTACAAAGGACATGGTTTGGGACCAGAGGAGAAAGGAAGAAAAGCACCCATAAATCCTATCTCCTACAGATACAACAGAGGCTTGGGGTACACCTCGGTGCCTAAGATTACTATCGCCGGTGCCCCTTCTAGTCCTTCTTCGGATATTGAAAGCACTGACGAAGAGGAATTCCACGAAATGCCTTATGAATACGAGAAAGATACCTTCTTCGATGTTTACATCAATACCATCACCCCCGTAACCCCTCCCACTTCACATGAGCTACATCTTGTCCATCCTGAACTCATTGATTGGGGCCAACGAGACAAACCCACTTTAGATATCTGCGCCGATGATAATGCTCTCATTTCTCTCCTAACAACGCAAAATATGGAAGATTGTAATAGAATTGAGGGTATTCAACTACACGAAAAGGGATACTTTGGTAGTCAAGTCAATGCCCTTATCCACAAAAAAGATAATAAAAGAAAAAGATATGATTTCCTAGGTGAAAACCTCCTTGAGGCGCCTTTGGATGAACAAGAAATAAAAACAAAGGGCGTATCTGAAAGTGAAAATCTGGAAAAGGCACTTGACGATGAGGGATTTGACCTCCCTACCATTGGTTACCTTCCACAGGACAAATCAAATTTGTTGATAGAAGAAATAGACAACATCAACATGGGCACCGAAGTCATTCCGAAAAATGTGCTCATTGCCAAATCCCTCACTGAAATCAAGAAACAAGACTTCATCAACTTCCTTACAGAGGTTAAAATCAATTTTGCATGGTCCTATTCTGATATGCCAGGGTTGGATCCTGCCTTGGTGGTTCACAATCTCACCGTTCACCCAGATGCAAAACCTGTAAAACAAAAACTTTGCAAAATGCACCTGCATATTGCTCTCTTGGTCAAGGTAGAACTTCAAAAGTTGTTAGACGCAGAATTTATCAAACCCATAGACTATGCTGAATGGGTCTCCAACATTGTACCTATCAGCAAACCTGCTGGGGGCATCTGCATCTGCACAGATTTCCTAGATCTAAATATAGCTTGTCCTAAAGACGATTTCCTACTCCCAAACATAGATATGATTGTGGATCTTACAGCAGGACATGAAATGCTATCGCTAATGGATGGGTTTTCTGGATACAACCAAATCAAGATAGCAGATGAGGATCAGCATAAAACCACATTCACAACACCATGGGGTACTTTCTGTTACCGGGTCATGCCTTTTGGCCTTAAAAATGTTGGAGCTACATATCAACGAGCAATGACAACAATTTTTCATGACCTCTTGCACAAAATTATGGAGGACTACATGGATGATCTGCTAGGAAAATCCAAGACAAAACAAGAGCACATCCCTATTCTAAAACAAATCTTCAAAAGATTGGAAAAATACAAACTACGGTTGAATCCAAAAAAGTGTGTGTTTGGAGTCACATCGGGAAAACTATTAGGATTCATTGTTTCCCGTAGAGGCATCGAGGTTGATCCTGCAAAGGTAAAAGCTATTATGGAAATGCCTCCACCAAAAACTCTCAGACAACTACGCAGTCTCCAGGGAAAACTCTAGTCTGTCAGGCATTTCATTTCACAACTAGTCGACAAGTGCCATCCATTTGCACACCTATTACATAAAGACACAAAATTCAAATGGGATTGCCTTTGTCAAAAGGCCTTTGAAAAATTAAAAGAATATCTAGCATCACCTCCAGTTTTGATGCCACCTACCCCTGGAAAACCCCTCATTTTGTACATATGTGCTACTACAGTGGCATTGGGGGCATTACTGGTGCAAACAGATGATCAAGGGAAGGAACACGCCATTTACTACATCAGTTAGATGTTGGTAGGATATGAACTCAACTACACCTCAATTGAAAGAGCATGTTTGGCATTAGTATTCAGCACACAGAAACTACGACACTATATGCTAAACAACAAGACAAAATTAATTACTAAAATTGATCCACTTAAATATCTCCTGTCAAAAGCTGCTCTCACTGGCAGAATGGCTAAATGGGTCATGCTCCTAAGTGAGTTTGACATCGAATATGTGGACAGAAAGACAATCAAGGGACAAGTTATTGCAGATCAGTTGGCTGAAGCTCCACTTCTGGGTGGTCACCCTCTTCTCATAGAATTACCAGATGAGTTCATTACAACTGTTACCACATCCTCCACATGGCAATTGTATTTTGATGGCTCCTACACTCAAAATGGATTGGGGGCAAGAATATTATTGGTCACACCTCAAGGAGATGGCATCCCCAAATCATACAAGATAGCCTTTGCATGTACCAACAACATAGTAGAATACGAGGCCCTCATCACAGGTTTACGCTTGGCTATCCACTGGAAAATAAAGGAGTTACAAGTTTATGGTGATTCTCAGCTCATTATAAAACAAGTCAATGATGAATACCAGACAAAAGATAATAAACTCCTTCCTTACCATACCATGGTTGAAGATCTTAAACAACATTTCACGGCAATCAAGTTTGATCAAATCCCACAAACAAACAATAGGGTTGTAGATGCAATGGCCACCATTGGCTCCCTCCTTCAAATGCCAGCACACAGTCAGAAGTGTGAGTTCTTGGTTGAGTAATTGTTTATGCCAGCATACAACCTACTAGAATCTGAAATGGTATGTGTTCTCATTGGTCCAGAGTCCCCTTGGTACCAAGAAACCTTTGCTTTCCTCAAAGACAACACCATTCCCCCACGTCTTACCAAAACCCAACAACAAACTTTCATCCACCGATGTGCCCGTTACACCATCCTTGCAGACACCTTGTTCAGAAGGCATTTTGATGGTTCCCTCCTAAGGTGTTTAGATAAACAAGAAGCCGAATGGGCATTACACGAAGTACACGAGGGTATCTGTGGGGCA
Organism: Cryptomeria japonica; assembly: GCF_030272615.1. NCBI lineage: Eukaryota > Viridiplantae > Streptophyta > Pinopsida > Cupressales > Cupressaceae > Cryptomeria > Cryptomeria japonica. The sequence continues at coordinate 303,788,428 of NC_081406.1, read as the reverse complement.
CACTCAAGTGGACTCACATTGGCTAAAAAAAATTTGAGAATAGGATACTATTGGCCTAAAATGAAGAAGATGCATACAACTATGTGAAGAAATGCATCCCTTGCCAGTAGCATGGCGACAAGATTCATGCACCATCACAAGAATTGCAGCCATTCATTACACCATGGCCCTTCTCGTAGTGGGGGCTCAATCTCATTGGGAAAATCCACCCTTCATCTTCCAACGGACATAAATTCATTATCACTGCCACCGAATACTTCACCAAGTGGGTAGAGGCTATCCCTCTTACTTTCACCACCAGCAAGCAAATATCCAAATTCATCTTGAACTACCTAATCTGCTGATATGGCATCCCAAAAGTTATCATGACAGATAATGGTAAACAATTTAAAAACTAGGATGTCAAAGAACTCTGCCAAAAATTCAACATCCAACACCGCTTCTCCACTCCATATTATCCCCAAGGCAATGGCCAAGCTGAGGCTTCTAATAAAACCCTAATAAAAATCCTCAAAAAGATAATCAATGAACCGGCCTGTGATTGGCACCTCCAAATCCATCCTACATTGTGGGCCTACCGCACCTCCATCAGCATCCCCATAGGTGCCACTCCTTATTCCCTAGTATTTGGTTCTGAAGCTATCCTTCCCCTTGAGATCGAGATCCCCTCTCTAAGGGTATCGCTGCAAAACATCCTACCAGAGGAAGAATACAGAATTGCCCACTTACAAGAGCTAGAATTGTTAGATGAAAGGCACCTCAGGGCCTTGAATCATCTCCGGGTATATCAAAACCATCTGCGCATGAGTTATCATAAAAAAGTCAGAACCCGAGAATTCCAAGTTGGTGATCTTGTCCTCATGGAGAATCAGAAAAATCTACAAGAAAGAGAAAAGAAAGGCAAGTTCGAGCCTAATTGGCTTGGACCATATGTAATCACAGCGAAATATGGATCAGGAGCTTATCAGTTGGCTACTCCTGAAGGCGATCCTTTGGATGATCCGATGAATATCATGCACCTCAAAAGGTTTTATGCTTAGTCCTCAGAAAGTCTTAAATTGTCAATAAAATAAAAAAATAAAAAAATAAAAAAATAAAGATCCTGAAAAAATTGTCACTTTGGTGCAAACCTGGCAAATAGGCACCTTATGATACAAAAAAATTAAGAAAAAATAAAAAATCAGAAAGAGAAAGAAAAACAATTCGTGGCGCTATGGGCAAGTATCTTGGTGAAAACCTCTGTACAGGCACCAAGGTAAATAACCGGATCCACTGTCTATCATGTCGATACTACAAATCATCTGCCATCCAGCCCACCCATGCACAACATTCCTTCTTTTCTGCCTCCCAATAAAACATGCGTATGATGATGAGTCTTCACCTAAGTCATGAACAAGAAATGTCCCAGTGAAACTGAGCTTTTATGCCTCTGTATAAGCTTCAAGAAGTCTTGAGAAACAATCCCAAGTCCATCCTAGTTCTACTCTTGGCAAGAGGTATCATTTGGTCGCAAGGAAGAGACTTGTTAGATTTTGTTAGATCTTTTCATATAGGCTTGCATCTTTTTCCCTACAACTGCCACTATTTACGACTGCCTGGGTTCTTCCATATCTAGGTATGTTATGATAGGTGCATACTGGGGCATATTTCATAGTATGGCATGTTTTGGATCCTTCTTGTATAAACCGGCAACCTGGTACTAGTGTTTATCAACACTTACCTTCTCGTATACAAGAGGTATCGGTGTGTTTGAGGGTTTCCTTGCACGAACCCACAACTTTGTATTAGTGTTTCTTAACACTTGCATTGTTGTGTACAAGAAATTCCCGTTTGTCTGTAGAGTCAGTCCACGCCCTAGGTTTCTCATGGCATCCTGATTTCTATAATCAGTGGTGCAAGTCACTCAGGGCAACATCAAACTAGGTTGGCTCTCCACATTTATTGTGCACAAAATCTCACCATCATTGCATCAAATCCTAAACTCAATAATCCCATGGAGTTCTCAATTGCTCCCATTTTCCTCCGCGGTCTCGCATCTCTTATTCTTCCTTCCAAATACCTCACGACTACTTCATATATCTTCCTCATTTATCCCTTCCACCCTAATTTTTCTTCCTCTATTTTTCTTCCTCTATTTTTCTTTTTTTTCCTCACATAATCAATTCTGATTCTGATTCATGTCTTATACAGGATGTATCCCTCCTGAAACCAAACATTGTGATCGATCATGTCTTATACATGATGTATCCTTCCTGAAACCAGACGTTGTGATCTGATCATGTCTTATACAGGATGAATCCTTCCTGAAACTAGATGTTGTGATCTGATCATGTCTTATACAGGATGAATCCTTCATGAAACCATATGCTCTTATCATGTCTTATACAGGATGAATCCTTCCTGAAACCAGACGTTGTGATCAATCTTGTCTTATACAGGATGAATCCTTCCTGAAACTAGATGTTGTGATCTGATCATGTCTTATACAGGATGAATCCTTCCTAAAACCAGATGCTCTTATCATGTCTTATATAGGATGAATCCTTCCTGAAACCAGACGTTGTGATCGATCATGTCTTATATAGGATGTATCCTTCTTGAAACCAGACGTTGTGATCTGATCATGTCTTATACATGATGAATCCTTCCTGAAACCAGACGCTCTTATCATGTCTTATACAGGATGAATCCTTCCTAAAACTAGACATTGTGATTGATCATGTCTTATATAGGATGTATCCTTCCTGAAACCAGACGTTGTGATCTGATCATGTCTTATACAGGATGAATCCTTCCTGAAACTAGATGTTGTGATCTGATCATGTCTTATACAGGATGAATCCTTCCTGAAACTAGATGATCTGATCATCTCTTATACAGGATGAATCCTTCCTGAAACCAGACGCTCTGATCATGTCTTATACAGGATGAATCCTTCCTGAAACCAGACATTCATTGTGATCGATCATGTCTTATACAGGATGAATCCTTCCTAAAACCAGACGTTGTGATCAATCATGTCTTATACAAGATGAATCCTTCCTGAAACCAGATGCTCTTATCATGTCTTATACAGGATGAATCCTTCCTGAAACCAGACGTTGTGATCAATCATGTCTTATACAGGATGAATCCTTCCTGAAACCAGACACTTTGATCACATTTTTCTTATACAGGATGAATTCTTCTTGAAACCAGACTGAATCTAGATCTTATCAATCGAATCGAATCAAATCTATCGGGATATCAATTTCGCAAAACTCCAAAGATCAAATACCTCAATTGATCTCCCGAGGGGGCATCACCATACTGTAATCTATAAATCAAGAGCTAGGGCATTCTATCAAACCAATATCAGCATCAAAACAAGATTATTCTTTGAATCAATGTGTCATCACACCTCACTTCAAAGAGGGGCAAAATGTAGACACTTAAAAATAATTATTTTAATTATTTTTAATTCCTCACATAATTAATTAATTAATTATGTTAATTAAAATTATTCTCAATATTAATTAAATATAATTAATATTGTCACTATAGCATATGATTTATTTAATAAATCAATCCCTTTCTTTATTCTTCTAAAAAATCAAATCCTCACAAATCTTCCTCTTCGCTAATTAATTTCAATTAATTAGTTAACCTACATGATTCCTACAAATCATCTTCTTAATTCATCATTAACCTAATAAATTCTTCTAGAAACTCCCTAAACTCACTTAACATTATTCTTCTAATTTTTTATTCCCTCCACTCATTCTCTCTCCTAGTCAAATTCTCCTACAAATATAAATCAAACCTAACATTTCCTCTAATCCCCCTCCTAATGAGTCGTTAATGGCTAATCATCATGATTAGCCACAAAGTCAACTCTTTGTCCTTTCATCCAGCCACTAGCTTTAAATGCTCTTTTTCTAGATGAATATAAGATTTTTGAAATCTCACATTCCTCTAGGCATTTCCCTCTCCCAAGGAATTTTTAATTCCTTTTTATTCTTCTAATCCCCATAATATCCATTTTTGGAGAATTTTTAATTCCTCCAATGCATCTTGTAGAGTGTGGAGATACGAAATGCCTTTAGGGCATATTTCTTGGTCTCCACACCCGCTCTTGGAGCTTGTGTGAGCTCACAAGTAAATCGTAGCCCTTCATCTCGAATTCATCCTAGCCATTCGTTTTCCTCTCCTCTTCCTATAAAATAGGGTTCCATCCCTTCATTCAAATGATCTTGAAATCGAGTAAGCTTATGCTGCCCTTTTGAGCCCAGGAAATCATCTTGGCAACTTGATCATCTCATCCTTATCACTCATCCTAATCATTTGTGCACAATATTGGAGAGCCATCCACATCCACCAATCAAAGGAGCACATCAAGTGGAGTATTATCAAGGGGCGCCTTCACTTCATCAAGCTCAATCCGAAGGAGAAGGTAAAATAGCAAGGTGAAATGGTCTTTTAATGATATTTTAGCATTCTGCATGTTTATTTCATTATGTTTTGATCAGTTTACCTTTCAAATCTATTTTCCCCTCTTCAACAATCTTGTGAAACATGGGAAGATTTCCAGGCCTGTGGGTTTCCTATAGTGGAAATCAACCTCCAGAGTGAGCTGGTTCTCTTTGATGAAACCTCTTGCAAACTTGACTTGATGGGAAAAGGGATAGGAAGAAAACTTGAGTTGAAACCTATCCTAAGAGGTGAAGCACCAAAAGTTTTATTTGAGGCTTGTAACCCGCTTATCTCACAAAACCTTCAACAAATAGCCCTGAAACTCTCAAAGTTCAACTAAACAGAGTGGTGCATAAATATTTCCTAAAAAGGGTTGAATCTAATGCTTGCTTGAAAGAAAACAACATGTTTCCACAACTACAAACAATCAAAACCAGCTAACACAATTTAGAACCTGCACCAACCATGTATCTTCTTACAACAAACTTTGTCTAAATGAGAAAAATCAAAGAATTTTAAAAAACAAATCACAAAAACTCATCAAATCATTCATCCATAAAATGGTACAAGAAGTATTCAAACGGAAAGTGTTGCTATTTTTATTGAATAAATAAAAGAGTCTGATGTTACAAAGCTTAGAAAATGAGCTCAACACTTCACGCCTAGCTAAAAAGCAAAGGTATAGGAAAGGAACTAGAGAGAAAGAGAGATGAGAAGAAATCTTATAGGAAAATAAGTTGTCCTTGAACTGAAAGATGTAACTGATTGTGCCTCTTTGATCTTAGTTGGAATTGACTATCTTCATCTTTGATTTTATCTCTATTTTTGCATGATCAATCTTCAGGGGGCGAATTTGGGCAAAATTCATGCAAGAAAGCACTTGAAATTGCTGGAAAGTGGAGTTGGTGGGCCCAAAAGGCCTCTTGACTGATAACTATCCCATGGGGGGCTTCTAACTAAATTAAAAATACCACAAACACCTCTAGAAGCTCCTCTTTTCTGGGCCAAATTGTTTCTCTCATCTGATTGATGATTTCTAAGGGCATGAGGTTGGATTTGAGCTAAAATAATGCAAATGAAGGCTTGAAACTGACTTGAACTAAGTGTTGATGGGCTCAAAAGGTTTCCTAACTAGTGCACTATCCATATGGTGGCTCAAATTGACCATAAACAACTCCATTTTCTACTAAAACTGACTTTTCTCAAGTCTAAAACTGATGTATGGATAAAACCCCACCTTTTGCCTTTGATAATTTTGGATTAACTCTTCATATTTTATATGTCAAGGTGATGAAATTAATTGTCATTACCCTGAAACTTTGATTTGTATATTAATCCCTTTGATAGCCTATCCACTATTACTGTCCTTTCCAAGATCCCATGACCTCAAAAATGGTGTTTCCTTAGTAATTTGTGATTGGATACTGAGTTCTAGGTTGCTGCTATGTTGTACTTCTAAAGCATTATTCTTGACCATTATCACTGTTTTAGGGTTTTGTGCATACATTGTGAATTTTAGATTGATCTTCTCTTAATAGTGATCATTGTAAATAGGGTCGATAAAGCTCCTCTCCCTATCATTGCCTTCAAAATATGTTTTTCCTTTATTATTGTGTTTTGGTATATGATTGCAAACTTTGATGTTTTCTGGCCCAAAACCCCTTGTCTCTCTTATAACTTTGCCTTTACACATTATTCTCTATCTATCAATGAATGATATCGAGTTCAAGACTATATGAATGGTCTTGTGACTGGGAACAAAACTAATAGACTGCGCTTCTTTTGACTATAGCACTGTCATATCATTGTCTTAACCTAGTATTCTTTTTAGTATCACTTGATCACTGCTACCTGACTGTGTTCTTGGTGTAGAGATGATACCATATCACTGTCTTGAAAAACTCTGAAGCACTAATACTACATATATGAAAACCCTCACCACTCTTTGAACTGTGATCTTGATTCTATGGCTATAAACCAATCCTCTCTATCCTATTCAAATTCATTGCAACTTGCCTCTTTCATGGGGATTCTCAACTTTGACTGCTACAAAGTTGTACTTTGATTTAAAATCTGTTTTCATGCTTTCATTATGATGTTTTGAGAATGATTGTCTTCTCATGAAGGTCATCTCAATGCATAGGGGACTGCACTGATCTTTTTGACTTCATTCCATTGTTTTCCTTCAACACCATGCCTTTCTATCCAAGTCTTTACTATATTGTAACTGCCTTTTATGAGGTCTCTGCCTTTGGTGGTATCCTAAGGATTATTCTTACTCATTTCCCTCTGTACTATGACTTCTCTTTGTCAAAACCCTAGTTCTTCATGGATTACTAATATCTTCACTGTGTTTTGCCTATTTGAATATCTATGTGCTACCTTATTGATTGAGTTTAAATAATACTCTATCTTTGCATATTGTGTTACCTTTGTCTTTACCCTTGACAGTGATCTTGTAATACTAATCCATGGCTGCTCTCTATTTTGACAGTCTTGTGAATTGCCCTACTCTTGGGGGATTGCTCTAATGATACATCCTTTTGGCTATTGAAACCTTCATTTGTATTCATGGCTTCTCATTCTTTAACTTCTCTGATTTGTAGCAGTTTCTCCCTAATCAAACCTGTGTGACTGTATTTGAGATTGGATTAACTATGAAAAAGGATGATTAAAACCCTTCTCTATCAAATTCTTATCCTCACTGCCCTTAGAATCAACATGATTGTACTTTGGATTCTTTGACATAAATCTGTCTTTCTTGTCTATAAAAGACAATGATCTTATATTGTCTGAGGCCTAATGGTGAGTGTGTATGATCCATGAGTATGGATTTGATGCCCATTAGTTGCTCCCTTTGGTTTGACATTGAATTGGTGACTAAGGGTTTATGACTGCACCTTTTCTATTGGTTAGGGCTGCAAGTGATATCACAATCCTAAGTGTTTTGTTCTATATGTTGCTCATTCATCAATTCATAGCCTTTGATTTTTTCATTAGTGTAGGCTTCCTTGTGAGCTCCTATATCTCTGACTCATTTGCTATGGTTGACTATCAAAATCCCTAGCACTGTATATTTCCCTATTAATGCTCCTTGATTGTTATGAAGTTTTGACTATGATCAAAACTTTCTCGTACTCTCTTTTTACTACCATGCTGAAAACAAAAAGCTATCATTATGAGGACTATGACTTTTCTCAGACCCGTGGCTTTCTTGCAATCTTTGAAGTTTTCTATTTAAGTTTTGCCTTCTCACCTATGTGCAACTGTCCTCACTAGCCATTGATGCATTTCTTCTACATGACTACCATTCTTTTAGTATTTTCTTTGTAGGCCTACAACATGATTTTCTTTTTCACTGTCTTAAAGTCTTATTATAGTCTTTTAGATGCTTGTAACCTCAATGGCTGCTAAAATGGCTGGTTGACTGCTAATACAAGTCACTCCCTCTTTTTCCTAGTAGCTATGACTACAAAATAATGGAGATAGACAAAATAAGGGAGGAAGAGCTATGCCTTTTAATATGAAAACTCGTCATGCTTATAATGAAATCTTTCATACAAGATGAATAAATATCATTTTAAACAAGAACAAGACCGATAAACTTGAAAGATGCTAAAAGAAGCTTGCTTCCTTTGTAAAAATGGGATCCAACACCCTACCTCCAAGCATATCTGAATATAACTGCTTGATTCTTTGACTGGAGTTGTTGATGCTTGATCATTAATGACAACATAAACCTTAAAACTCACTCTTAACATGTGAACCTTTTCTTGATTCAAGTAACCTTCATCATGATGAACCCTTGGTAGTATATCTGGAGTGTGCATGCTGCCAATATCTTCTGAAACTTCAGCTCCATGTTGAAAGCATGAGATCAAAGGAGAAACTTAAGGAAGCCCTAGTTTACCACGTGACAACTATGACTTTCAACTTTAATTTCCCTCTCAAATGTCAAAAGGCTTAAACTTTAGACTATTTTTATCGTGGAAGGAGGCTTTTAAAACAACTTTTTACTTTTTAAATCAAGACAAGGACATTACTCATCTTCTTTACTCTTTTGAAAATCAAACCAAAACTTGGGAAGGATAAAGATTTTCTTTTACTCTTTAAAATTTAAATCCCTTCAAAACTTTGGCATAAGGTCTAGATGGGTATTTTAGGCTATTTTTACCCGAAAGTTAAAAATAGGCAACAAGATTAAATTGATTTCCTTTCTTATAAGAAATCTCATGGAGTCATATTAAGGCTTGCATAATGGGTGCATTGTTAATATACTATGTAATATACTTTGGTTGTGGTTATCTTGTATCATAATATCCTCTTAGTTATAATATCTTGGTGTGGAAAAATATTATTATTAGTTTGGGTCAATTATGTTGACCCTAGTTATATGAACAATCTTGTAAGACTTCCTTTGGAACACGAGGGATTCACTTAGTGAACCTGGGTTATATCACATGCAAATTCATGGCATATTAAAGAATCTCCCTATTTTCAAAAAATATTGCCCTTAACTCCTTTCTTGTCAACCCCTCCGAATACATAGCCTGAATTAAAAACCCCCTTATTTTCACTAGATATTGTATGTATCAATATTTTCTTTAACATTTTCCATACCCCTTTATATTTCCATCTTATGTTATTGTTGAGGAAGTATGCCTCAAACTTACTGGTTGGAACCTCTTATAGAAGACTAGTCTCTTTAGAAAGTTCGGTGTGACTCTGATATGTCTTGGTGATGAGTTGATTTTGGTATGACTTCCGAGTTCGGTAAGACTCTCCAAGTAGCTAGCCGAAGTCAAGTCTTTCTCCGATGAGTTACTGTTTTAGTGAGACTTTGCACTGGTCTTGATGAAGAGTTGATTTCGGTGTAACCTTAGTGTTCAGTGAGATAGTTTGAGCAGTTAGTCAAAGTCATACTTCTTACCGATATCGATGACAGTTGATGAGTCTTGGTGACAAGCTAGGATTTTCATGTAACATGTGAGTTCAATAAGATGCTTCAAGCTGGCAGCCGAAGTCACTTTCCTTGGCGATAAAACTATTTCGGTATAGCTTTGTCCAGTCTTGGCAACATCAACAATTTTAGAATGACATTAAAGTTCAGTAAATTGCTTCAAGTTGATAGCCAAATTCACTCTTCTTATCAAAAATCTATCATATCGATATGATAGTTAATGAGCTATGGCAAAAAGTTGGATTTCGGTGTAACATAGGTGTTCGATAAGACATTTCAAGAAGGATGTTGAAGACATAGTCTTTTCCAATAAGACCATATCGATAAGACATTGTTGAGTGTTGGTGACAAGGGGATAGATTTCAATGAAGCCTTTCTTTTTAGTAAAGTGTTTCTGAGATATTGTCGAAGTGAGATCTCTTGCTGATAACCTTTGAGATTTAGTGGGGACCATGTTTGATTGGTTTTCTCCTGTTGAGTTGGATGTTGATGGTTGGTATGAGTTGGAGTATGAGGAGCATGATTGGACCCATGAGGAAATTGAAATGAACCCACATGTCCACATGTCAGTGAAATTATGTGTCCCAAAAATGTTAAAAATTCATTTTGCCTACTCATCGATATGAAAGGAAACTTGCAATCAACTTATCACAATTTCCACATAACCCAATTGAGATCTTAATCAAATAAACACATAGAATCCACATGCAAAGAATAGACAACATACCCATGAAAATGTGACACAAGATATATCCTAGGAAAACCCACATGAGGGAAAAACCCAGCCTCCAAGCATAATCCACCATGTATTATCAACAATGCATCCATTACAATACAACTATGGAAAGCCTTCAAAAACCCAACTATAACCAAGCAGTCCATGTGACCAAGCATGAATCCACACATTCCATTCCATGCTTCCTTCTTCACAAATGCTAACCTGACTAACCCAACCAACTACCCTTGTGGTTTCTTTTATAAACACAAGCTCCCACAAAACCAACAAGTGGTATTACATCAAAACCATGTGCCCAAAACCATGTGACAATAAAATATAATATTTTCCTACCTACCCTTGACCTAGATTTAATATTGGGTACTTCATCACAATTACATTTCCCAATGTTAAATAAAAATAATATAATGATACCAATGTGTCAATACAACTCATCAAGTGGTTATAAGAATATTCCAAAGGAATCTCTACATGTTGCACACCCATCTAGGTGCTCCTAGGTGCAACAATATAATATGATATTAAAATATAATTCCATGTCCACCTAACACAATAATAAAATAATATAATAATGAAACATTATTATGCAAGGTGTAAAACACCATTTTCCCAATATTCTCCCACTTGTTGTATACATTGCATAAGGGCCAAGAAGTAATCTATCACACGAACATGAGACTAATCTCTCCATGCATATATACCATCATGAAATCCAAGTGCTCCATCAAGATACCTACAACAAGAAACAAAGTGACCACCATCTCATACATGAATGTTCTCACCCTCCATCATGCAACTCTCACTGGACATGAAAAGGCCATCCAAAGAGAAAGCTACACAATTTGTCACAACAAATGATAAGTCCTACACCAACCAATATCCTAACACAAACACTAATCCAAAGGTATCCAATGCAAAGGTAGTTATTTACATAGCTGAAATAACACCCACAACAAGTGCTAACACATCAACTATACATGCCTCCAAGGCATACAAACCAAGTGAATAACATCTCATCAACACATGCAACCACAAGCCCCAAGTGCAATACCTATCACATATGTACACCAAATAACTCCCACTACATAGGTAATGCCAATATCAAAAATGAATCCACTAACAACATATCATAGAAGTGTAACCATGTAGTATCAAGAACATCCACATCAATATGAACATTATGTAAACTGATCACCTGCAAGTACCACTCTCACACCATGTCCCCAACATTCTCTCCTATTTTCCACACCAATAAAAGAAAGAGATAAAGGAACCACAATGACATCTCCCACATTATAACACATGAACACAAAACTAGTGAACACATAGCTCCAAACAACCTCCATCCAATGTAATATGAATACGAACATCCAGGAAGATAGCTGAAAAAAAAAGAGAAACACTGCAAGTCAAATCCTATAGTATGTCCTTCTACACACACCTCTAACTATGTCAAGTATTATATCCTCCATAAAACCCCAAATGAAAAGCCATAACAACACCCAAACATTGTTCAGTCCCTTGGACTAAACCAACATATATATATATATATATATATATATATATATATATATATATATATATATATATATATATATATATATATATATATATATATATATAATCAGCATGGATGTAAGCCTCTCATAACCAAGAAGATCAAATTAATAAACATTCCCAATCCTAAGGGAATAAGCCCAATAAACCATCTCCCAAACTAATATCAATGACTGCCACCATCATAATAATAACTCAAATGCACAAGGAGATAGCAATGTCATACATCTCTCAAACTAAATCATCCATAACTAGCCATCTATCCATAGCTCAATTTCCATATCTATGAAAGATAAGCATAAACATAATGAACTTGAAATGAAACAATGGGCAATGCCTCTCAAGTAGTAAACCATCGAGTAGCCCAAGAGTGGGGAATGAGAATGCTCATCAAGTTATCCAAGTCATCATGACTCACACTAAGAACAATCTCCTCTCAAGTCCATACCAGGTGAATTCTCCTTAGAATTCATGTTGAAACAACCAACCATCCCAACACATATATCTAATCACAAGAGTATATCAACGTCACCTATGTCTCCATGTATTCTTGAGTACCTATAACCGAACAATCCATGCCAAACTCCAAATGCAGCCCAACAATATCATGAAGTATTAAGCAAAAGATCATGTACCCAATACAAAGAGAATAATCCAAGATCAATGTCAAAGCTCCAATGGCCAAATCAGGAACATAAATATGACAACATGATCTCATCCATCTCAAAGAGATAACATGTCTCATATGAACATATCAAGCAACCATATCACGCCAAAACTCTAAATGCACATCAAGAGTGTACCATGACATAATATAATCCATCCAAACAACAAGGATAAACATGTCAAATGAAAGCATAAAACCACATCCATACCAAGAACTCTATGAGTCCTCAAGATACAAACATCCTCAAATAACATGAAGATAACCATCTCTTAACAATGTACCCACAAATGCAAGAGAACCCTTTTGCAACAATAGGATCTAAGGCATCCTCCAACATCTGCACACAAGATCATCCACTAACCAACATGGTGAATACACATCACTACTACAAGCTCCAACTGAACCGTGATAGCAGCTCTCCATAGCATCGTGATAAACCATCTCCTAAATGAAGAACATCTAGGTCTACACACATCAACTGAAATATCAATAATAACAAGTAAACCATGAACTCCATATCAAGAAGATACAACCACCACCAACAAACCACCAATCGAGAATAAATCCTACACCACTAACTCATCACTGTCAAAAGCTCCCATTGAAAGTGTAATCAAATAAATAACCAGGCTATCATGACTTCGTGATCAAATACATGCTACAAGTCCCATACCGACTATCCAAGTTTTATAATATCATCCCTCCTCTCATCTCAAAATAACCATATCAATGCACAAATGACCACATACAAGGTCAACGAAGGAGTATGCACCACAATGAATCAAACTTGGTGGATAAAGATGGTCCACATTCGAGCCATCCCACTGCAATTGAACAAGTGGGCTCAAACCTACCAATCACATAACTCGTAGATCCAATCACTGAACATGCAAAATCATCATCACATTCGTAAACTACAAACTAATATATCAAAGAGAATAATCCATGTAGACAACCATGACTCAAACACCAAATCACCATCCGATCTGATTTGCCAAACATGTCCACAAACCAGTACCATAGTCAAAGGAACTAAATAAGAATCAAGGAGATAAGAACAACCTCCTAATATCAAATCAAATCACCACAATCATGATTATCTTGTGTCAATGAAAAACATATACCTGCATACCCATAACACCATAATCATTATCTCCATCCAAATATCATCCACATAAAACTCCAAGTCTCAAACCAAGTCCAATCATGTCCTCAAACCAAGAACAAATTGTGCACTTGTAGCCATCAAAGTCGACCTCTGAAACACACTTGTAAACCTCTCTATACTCATCAAACTGATACAATAATAATAGCAAACTGAAGTAAACTGAACACCCTCTCCAACGCCTATTCGAAATTGAAAAACCAATTTCGTATGCAAAAGATAGGACTAGAATTGTATCAAGGAGAATACCAGGCTTCCAGGCTCCCCAAACATGTCAAAACAAGAAAATCACTTAACCAAACTTGTACCAAATGGTATTGCTCAAAATCACCTCTCCAACGAGTATAAGAAGTTAAAAAATAGACTCCCCGGGTGAAAGTTATGCCAGTTGGAAGAAAACGTCCAATTTCGCTATATGATGAATACATTGACTTAAAAATTTAATTAATTTTCACCAATTGGACAATAAAATTTTAAAATTTTAAAATAAAAATCAATTTCTGGGTGGGGCCCACTGGCCGAACCCCACCACTCATCTTCCACTAGTTGCAATTTTATTTCATATTTTATTAAAAACATTTAAAGGTTCCTTTTTTCTAATTTTAAAAATTGGCAGTTATATTTTATTTAATGCCCATTGGGCGGGGTCATGGAGAGGACCACCGGAGGTGGGCCAGTATCCATCGTCGGTGGGAGCCTCAGCCACCAACGACAGTGAGCCAGGGTCCCCGTCGACATCAAGTATTGCCAACAGAGCTGACAATACCTGTTGTCAACAAGTATTGCCTCTACCAAAAAACACAGGGGGAGGTACAGGGGTCGGGGGTGGTGGCCCGACCCCTGCCAAGTATAATATTTTTTTTGAAAAAAAAATTCAATACACTTTTTTAAAAGCACCCCTCCGTCATCACTTTTTAAAAATAAATTTTGACATACAAAAAATGTCGATGGGCTTTTCTCGTGCAGGGAATAAAATATTTTTTTTACTGACGACTGTGCAGGTTATACGTCCGTACTGTCTAAATTGTTTTCAAACTCATTCTTCCGTCACCGAATAGGGTTGAGTTATATATCAAAATTCATCTCCCACCCTATCTGATCACAACCATGGGGTTTGTTATGTCCCACGAGACCAAATATGAAACTCCACCCCCAAAACCCCCAAAATGCAAATCAATAGAAATCCATTTTGAAACCAATTTTTATAACAATAGATCTGCAACAAATGCCCACAAATCTACAGCCCACAATCTACAACAAACCCTCATATCTTGTCTTCTCTTCAATTATTTCATGCATTAATGGATTCAATCTAGGGTTATTACAACTGTTTAACCATATAGCTCTGATACCACTTGGAAGGAAACTTACAGCCAACTTTATGACAATTACCACATAACCCAATTGAGATCTTAATTAAATCAACACATAGAATCCACATGCAAAGAGTAGACAACATACCCATGAAAATGTCACACAATATATATCCTAGGAGAACCCTCATGAGGGAAAAACCCAGCCTCCAAAAGCATCATCCACCATGTATTATCAGCAATGCATCCATTACAATACAACTATGGAAAGCTTTCAAAAACCCAACCATAACCAAGCACTCCATGTGAACAAGCATGAATCCACACATCCCATGTCATGGTTCCTTCTTCACAAATGCTAACTTGGCTAACCCAAACAACTACCATTGTGGTTTCTTTTATAAACACAAGCTCCCACAAATCCACCAAGTGGTATTACATCAAAACCATGTGACAATAAAATATAATATTTTTCCTACCTACCCTTGACCCATATTTAATACTGGCTACTTCATCACAATTACATTCCCCAATATTAAATAAATATAACATAATGATACCGACGTGTCAATATAACCCATCAAGTGGTTACAATAATATTCCAAAGGAATCTCTACATGTTGCACGCCCATCTAGGTGCTCCTAGGTGCAACAATACAATATGATATTACAATATAATTATATGTCCACCTCACATAATAATAAAATAATACAATAATGAAACATTATTATGCAAGGTGTACAACACCATTTTCCCAACATTCTCCCACTTGTTATATACATTGCATAAGGGCCAAGAAGTAATCTATCACACGAACGTGAGACTAATCTCTCCACGCACATATACCATCATGGAATCCAAGTGCTCCATAAAGATACCTGCAACAAGAAACAAAGTGACCACCATCTCATACATGAATTCTCCCACCCTCCATCATGCCACTGTCACTGGACATGAAAAGAAAATCCAAAGAGAAGGCCACACAATCTGTTGCAACAAATGATAAGTCATGCACCAACCAATATCCGAACACAAACACTAAACCAAAGGTATCCAATGCAAAGGTAGTTGTTTACATAGCTGAAATAACACCCACAACAAGTTTATAACACATCAACTATACATGTCTCCAAGGCATACAAACCAAGTGAATAACATCTCATCAACATATGCAACCATAAGCCCCAAGTGCAATACCTACCACGTATGTACACCAAAGAACTCCCACTGCATAGGTAATGTCAATATCAAGAATGAATCCACTAACAACATATCATAGAAGTGTAACCATGTAGAATCAAGAATATCCACATCAATATGAACATTATGTAAACCGATAGTCTGCAAGTACCTCTCTCACACCTTGTCTCCAACATTCTCTCATGTTTTCCACACCAACAAAAGAAAGAGATAAAGGAACCACAGTGCCACCTCCCACATTACAACACATGAACACAAAACCAGTGAACACATAGCTCCAAAAAACCTCCATCCAGTGTAATGTGAAAACGAACATCCAAGAAGATAACAAAAAAAATAGAGAAACACAACAAATCAAATCCTTTAGTATGTCCTTCTACACACACCTCTAAATGCCAACTGTGTCAAGTATGATATCCTCCATAAAACCCGAAATGAAAATCCATAACAACACCCAAACACTGTTCAGTCCCTTGGTCTAAACCAACACACACACACATACACACAGTATGATATCCTCCATAAAACCCCAAATGAAAAGCCATAACAACACCCAAACATTGGTCAGTCCCTTAGTCTAAACCAACACACACACACACATATATCATGTAATATCATCCATCCTATCATCTCAAAATAACCATACCAATGCACAAATGACCACAGACAAGGTCAACTAAGGAGTATGCAACACAATTAATCAAACCTAGTGGATATAGATAGTCCACATCCGAGCCATCCCACTACAATTGAATAGGTGGGCTCAAACCTACCAATCAAATAAATCGTATATTCAATCACTAAACATGGAAAATCATCATCACATTAGTAAACTGCAAACTGAGATATCAAAGAGAATAATCCATGTAGACAACCATGACTCAAACACCAAATCACCATCCGGTCTGATTTGCCAAACATGTCCACAAACTAGTACCATAGTCAAAGGAACTAAATAAGCATCAAGGAGATAAGAACAACCTCCTAATATCAAACCAACTCACCATAATCATGACTATGTCATGTCAATGAAAAACATGTACTTGCATACCCATGACACCATAATCATTACCTACATCCAACTATCACCCACACAAAACTTCAAGTCTCAAATCGGGTCCAATTATGTCCTCAAACCAAGAACAAACTGTGCACTTGTAGCCATCAAAGTCCAACTCTGAAACACACTTGTAAACCTCTCTATACTCATCAAACTGATATAATAACAACACCAAACTGAAGTACACAAAACACCCTCTCCGATGCCAATTTGAAATTGAAAAACCGATTTCGTATGCAAAAGATATGACCAAAACTATATCAAGGAGAATATTAGGCTTCTAGGCTTCGAAAACATGTCAAAACAACAAAATCTTTGAACCAAACTTGTACCAAACGGTATTGTTCAGAATCACCTCTCCAATGAGTATAAGAAGTTGAAAATCAGACTCCCCGAGTGAAAGTTATGCCAATTGGAAGAAAATGTCTGATTTTGCTATATGATGAATACATTGACTTAAAAATTTAATTAATTTTCACCAATTGGACAATAAAATTTCCAAATTTTAAACTAAAAAATCAATTTTTGGGTGAGGCCCATTGATCGAACCCCACCACTCATCTTCCACTAGTGGCAATTTTATTTCATATTTTATTAAAAACATTTAAAGAAGGGCAAGTTCCTTTTTTTTTATTTAAAAAATTGACAGTTATATTTTATTTAACACCCATTGGGCGGGGACCACTGAAGGTGGGCCAATACCCACTGTCGGTGGTAGCCCCAACCACTGATGACAATGAGTCGGGGTCCTTGTCGACAACATGTACTGCCAACAGTACTTGTTGTCAACAGGTATTGCCTTTGTCGAAAAGCGCAGGGGGAGGGTACAGGGGTTAGCGGTGGTGGCCCAAACCCCGCCCAATATAATAATTTTTAATAAAAAAATTTCAATACGCTTTTTCAAAAGCACCCTCTGTCATCATTTTCTTTTTAAAATTCGACATACAAAAAATGTTTACATGCTTTTCTCGTGCAGGGAATAAAATATTATTTTTCTGATGACTATGCAGGCGGTACGTCTGTATTGTCTAAAAAAATTTAAACTCATTCTTTTGTCACCGAATAGGGTTGATTTATATATCAAAATTCATCTCTCAGTCTCTCTGATCACAACTATACGGTATGTTTTGTCCCATGAGACCAAATCTGAAACTCCACCCCCAAAACCCCCAAAATGCAAATCAATAGAAACCCATTTTGAAATAAATTTTTATAACACCAGATCTGGAATAAATGTCCACAAATTTGCAACCCACAATCTACAATAAACCCTCATATCTTGTCTTGTCTTACATTCTTTCATGCATTCATGGATTCAACCTAGGGTTATTACAACCATTTAGCCATATAGCTCTGATACCACTTGGAAGGAAACTTGCAACCAACTTTATGATAATTTTCACATAACCCAATTGAGATCTTAATCAAATAAACACTTAGAATCCACATGCAAATAATATACAACATACCCATGAAATTATGATAAGATATATCCTAGGAAAACCCTCATGAGGAAAAAACCCAGCCTCCAAAAGCATCATCTACCATGTATTATCACCAATGCGTCCATTACAATACAACTATGTAAAGCCTTCAAAAACTCAATCATAACCAAGCACTCCATGTGACCAAGCATGAATCCACACATCCCATGCCATGCTTCCTTCTTCACAAATGTTAACCTGGCTAACCCAAACAACAACCCTTATGGTTGCTTTTATAAACACAAGCTCCCACAAAACTACCAAGTGGTATTACATCAAAACCATGTGACAATAAAATATAATATTTTTCCTACCTACCCTTGACCCACATTTAATATTGGGTACTTCATCACAATTACATTCCCTAATATTAAATAAATACAATATAATAATACCAATGTGTCAATACAACTCATCAACTAGCTACAAAAATATTCCAAAGGAATCTCTACATGTTGCACGTCCATCTAGGTGCTCTTAGGTGCAACAATACAATATGATATTACAATATAATTCCATGTCAACCTCACAAAAATAATAAAATAATACAACAATGAAACATTATTATGCAAGGTGTACAACACCATTTTTCCAACACGATGCACATGTGGATGGACACATCAGAATGAATGGTCATTGACAAAATCTTTTTTTCAATCAATCAATCATTGTAGACAATTTTTCTATTACTTTAGCATTCCTATAGTTTCCAATTTTTTAAACATTTAAATAATTTTAATAAAATTATTCCTTCATCTTCCTATTGGTTGATGTCGTCAACGATAATTGTAAGGCTAAATTGTTGAAGTAAAAAATAAATATTCACAATCTTTGTAATTTTTCACCTTTTTTTATAGAAAAGATATATATTAAGGATTTTGTAAAGACCTCAAGATTCCAAAATATCATGTCAAAAACAACAATTTATTAGAATCATTGTAAAACCCATATATTTTCTTTAGATTTTAAAACAAAAGAAAAACTAGAAAAACCTCTTACAAAATATAGCATGTAGGCTTATACATTGTTCAAATTATAAAACAAAAAATCAAATCTTGAAATTGTTGGAGCAATGACATGTGAGAAGAAGAAATGAAGAGGCAAAGCAATCCTTATACCTGGAATGGATTGGTCCTGGAATGTCTGCCCCTACCACATTTGGAGTCTTGTCTATGATTCATCATCAGAACTAGAAGACCAAACTTCATCTTCAATAACTAGTCCATGATGCTCTGGTTCATAGTTTGTGTCAAACCCTTCCTCATTGATGTATTCCTCAAACCAAATCTCTACCTTTGTTGAGCTTCAACCTAAACTCTCTGCACAAATCTCATATGCTTGAGAATTTATTCTATTCTTGGTACAAACACATCCACCAATAGCCCATAAATAATAGGCACCCTCGAAACTTGTCAATTCCAACGATGAGTTGCAAACTAGTCCTATGGGAGTGGAATGGTGAAACAATCATCAATATTAGCAAACTATTTGAATATCTCCCAAAAAAGCATCGTCGAATAGCTTCTAACACAAGTGCATAGTCGACATCTTAGCTTCTCCCACCCTGATAATTGAAGCTAGGAATACAACAAGGATGTTTGTATTCGCTCTAAATCTATGAGAAGCTGTGAGGAAATCCTCCCCCATGATTTGTTTGATTGCATGAATGATGAGGGGGATGGAATAATTCAAAACTCCTAATAGGCGCTTATGTGAAATTTCCCCAAAAAAAGACTTTTTTTTTGTAGAAATCAATCGGATAGGAGAATCCATTGATGCAAAGTTAAAAAAAGAAGCAAGGCAAATTGTGGGAAATTGATGGAATTGAAACAGAATGCAAAAATAGAAGTTGCAAATACCTAAATATATAAAAATCTAAATAATTGAGAGAGAGATCATAAATGCAGAATAAATGTGATGAGTAGAGGTCCTGAAAATCCGAAAACATATCTATCACAAAATCTTCTCAGTCGTTTCTTACATCATTTGTCCATCGACGTGTGTGAGGGAAAGGTAAGAATGTAAGGAGTTCAACCAATTATTAAATCACTATTAAATGAGAAAAAATGAATTTTGAGGAGAATGATTAAAAGGACCAGAGTCATCATATTTTTGGTTTAAGCCCACCGAAAGATCATCAATCTCAACAACTTGACGATACCAATGTGGACAAATTGGCGAGATTGTGCGCTTAGGAGAGGCTCCGATTCTATCTTGTCGACTCGCCTATGCACATGTGGATGGACACTAAAAAATAATTAACCATGCAATACTTGTCTCTTTTTGTTATAATCTCATGGTGACTTCCTGTAGCTGGTTTTCAATCTCTTAAGTGATGACTTAAGCCTTTCGCATCGTTTTTGTGACCGGCCCCTTCTTTCTAGCCACCCAATTGCACATTCTTTAAGTCACTCCTAAGTCATGGTCCCACTGGGAGATCATCAATCCCAATGACTTGACGATACCAACATGGATAGATCAATGAGATTGTGCACTTAGGAGAGGCTTTGATTCTATCTTGCCGACTCGCCTATTGCACATGTGGATGGACACTTAAAAAGAGTTACCCATGCAATCCTTGTCTCTTTTTGTTATAATCTCACAGTGAATTCTTGTAGTTGGTTTTTGGTCTCTTAAGTCATGACTTAAGCCTTTCACATCATTTTTGTGATCGACCCCTTCTTGCTAACCACCTGGTTGCACATTCTTTAAGTCACTCCTAAGTCATGGTCCCACTGAGAGGTCATCAATCCCAGTGACTTAACAATACCAACATAGATAGATCAGTGGATCATGCACTTAGGAGAGGCTCTGATTATATCTTTCTGACTCACCTATGCACATGTGGATGGACAATCAAAAAAAGAAATCTTGTTGGTGAGATTCCACATCTTAGTGACATTTAAACATCATCTTGCTGACTTGTTGATGCATACATGGATGTACACATCAGAAGAAATGACCATCGGAAAAATATTTTTACACTTCTCAACAACTCGGTGATGGAGGAGGTTGCTAAACCATGACAAATATATGGTGTCCATGTCATTAAATAGTGTAATCAACAAAATGATTCTAGAAGGGAGATGATGACACATATGGGAAAGTTCAGTGTGCAGCTAAGACAAAAAGTGAGAGTGACATTTCATAATTGGTTTTTCGGTAGAATAAAAACTCATTGGTGATGGTTTTAAATGTTTCAACTACCTAGCAATTCCAAGTGTTGCAAAACTGACCATCGACTAAATAATTTGTGAATTTTTTTCAAATTTTTCCGATGACTGTTAATCAAATCAGATCAATGGCAAATTTTTAAAGTTGCTCAACTACTTGTTCCAAGGAATTTTCTCCATTTTGAGAAAAAACTTGATTGAAGGCGAAAGAAAATGCAAGCTCAAGCTCTAGAGATTGTGTTGCAAAGAAGCTAAAGAGGAATTATAGACAAAGGAATTTGGATAGTGAGTTTCTTTCTTTCCCTTTTTCTTGTATTAGTCTATAATTTGTGAAATTTTAGAGGCTAAAAAAATTAGAAACCATAGCCATAACAAACTAAAAACTAGAAGACAATCTTTAGGGTTTCTCCATAAAATTAAGAAACCGAAAAATATGTCAACCTCATCCAAAGCCTCTACAACAGAGGGCCCTAAACCCAAAAGACAAAAGAAGGAGATGAACATCTGTGATGACGTAATTTCTCAATTGCCAGGGTTTTATCAAAGACCAATAACTGCAAGGCATGCAAATATATTTCATCACTCACAAAGGAATTGTAAAGAAGCTTATATGTCATTTAGATGCCATAACATTTTCAAATATTTTTACATCAAATAAAATAGAGAAGTGCCTGAGTGTAGTCCCTAGAGGATAGGGCTGGCTCAATTGGTAGTCCCAAATTTCTTTGTAAATGTGGAATTGATTAGAGTAATTGCAAAGCAATACAATCTAAATACAAGGTGCATTCAATCAATTTATAGGAACTTGATTAAAATCAATAAAACCACTATTTGTAAAGTGTTTGGCATGGAGGATGTAGTAAGTAATGAAATGGTTATTGACTTGGGTATCTTGAAAATAGAATACTAGAGTGTTGAGGGAATTTATAGGAGAAAGTGGCTACCACTTCACAGGCCCAACTTGGGTAATTTTTTTTAAAAGTTTGACACAATAGACCTACCACCTTATAGTGTTGATTTGTTTCACAAGTATTTTCAAATGACTTTTATGTTGTGTCAACTATTTGGTTTTGAGGGACAATTACACATGCTTGAGGTAATTACAATGTTGATTTGTGATGTCCAAAGTAGTGTTGAAAATAGATCTTTTGACTATCCTCACTTTGTAGCAGAAGGGATTCACAATGCCCTAATCCATATCCAAAAGGATAATTCAACTATCACATTCAAATGGTATTCCTTATTGAAGCATATAATGTTTTTTTTGGATAGAGAAATAGATTATAGAGTAGTTATTTGTGCATTAAGGAATTTGATGATGATGGAGCAAGGCATCCTATGTAATTGTGGATATTTATTTGGGATTGTGGTTTTCTGCATGCCCAATATTTATGCTTTGAGGAGCATTTTGTTCAAAAACTGTATGGTTTACTTGGTCATAACCCTCCAAGGTTGTCTAGATAAGATCATGAAGTTCTTGAGGCCTAAAGGAAGGGAACATGAGATAAAGTTTTAAAATAAACCATAATTGGGGTGATCGGTACATGATACAAAAGCATACTTACATAATAATCTATGAATTTGAGGGAAAACCATATTTTCTGCCTTTGATAGTTCCCAACAGATTGGCATAACTAGAAATAATTGGATGAATATGTGGGGCAAATGTTCCTTTTGATAAGTCACATAAGGTCTCTTTTCTCTCTTCTTATCTTCATATTGGAGATTTTTCAGGTTTCTTCATCAAGTGGCTTTACAAAAGCTATCAATCTCTTGGATAGCTATAAGTTACCCCTACATTCAGAGGGCCGAAAATTTGATCCAAAAGGATAATCACATTTACAAGAAGTTGTGTAAGTTTGAGTGCATACAGCCACACATTTGTGCTCAAAGAGGAGTTAACAAGGAATTTCCCCACTTATGAAGCCACTTTGGAAAGGGTTAAAGCATGGATACGAATCCAACAAACTGAGAAAGTAAGAAAGTTGGCTAACCCTACATACAAGGGTGCATTTGTAGATATCGATGATAAAGTTAGAAGAATGGAGTTGTTACTCCAACATGAATCTAGGTTGACATCAAATGTGCTAATCATTTCCCCATCTTCATCCACTATCTCATCCATCATGGTGCAAGGACATTGGGATGTTTCTCCTTTAGCTCAAATGTCTCCCACTCCATTAGTAGGATTGTAAGTATCACAAGATATGGGGGAAAGTGCAGCACCCTATGAGGAAGAGGAAGAGGTTATACAACAAATGCAAGTTCATGTGTCAGCTTACCAACCCCCAAATGATCAAGATGACAACATTGTTGAAATTGTTGATTTCTTAATAGATGAGGTCACAACTCTGGCTTCCAAGAAGTTTATATTTGATGGTGATTTCATCAATTAAAGAACTCGTGATACCCCCTCAGACAAAATAGATGAGGTTGTCAAATAATTTTGGGTAGAAGTTCACAAAGAAACCAAGGACATGACCCCAGAGAAGGGAAGACAACTACTAAAAGAAGTTGGATGTATGCTCCTTCTAGGGATAGATATGTCTCTTCCATTTCCTTTGAAAATCTCAAGAGATATCAAGATTTGGATCTAAAGTTAAGTGATGAAGGAATATATAAGTTGTGCTATGGTTCAGATTTTAGGCCTAGTGATAAAGTGTTGGCTATATGGTATTTGTATCCACCTGACAAGAGGCCTATAACCATTACAAATCCACAACATATTTTGGGGAAATTTATGGTTTACAGGGTGGAAGATGTCACTACAAAACAGGTTGGAGATTCGAATGCAAATACGACATTATTTACCAGGGCTACAATAGAGAAGCTCACAACTAAGAATAAGGAGTTCAATCAGAAGAATCGTGAGCTAATTGAGATATTAAGAACCTCTACACAACAAGGTATTCTATTATCTACAGAGCATCATGCTACTCAATTGAATATTGACCAACCCATTAAGAAGGAAAAAAGGATAGAAGTAGAAAGACAACTGGCCAAGGCTCAAGAGGAAACTCAAAGGCTTGGTAACAATCTCAGAATTTATAAGTTCAAAATGGCTCTGAAGTTGATTGAAGCTAAACTTTCATAGATGCTACCTCATTTCTAAATAATATGGAATAGGTACCAAGATATTTCTAGTCTTGTCAAAAGGCAGAGGAAGGTAGAGTTTGGATTGAAATTGACTCAAAGGTATATAAAGAGAAAGCAAGAATTGTTACAATTTTTTTTAGCAAAATGGAAGTCATTTTGATAATTATGTTTAATTGCAATTAGTAACTATAATGGATGAGACAAAGGCTATATTTTCAGAGATCGATCTATTGTTGAATGAACATCATAAATATCATGGGCATCTAGGGAAAGATTTGAAATTTTTTAATAAATTGCAAAGAACACAGCCACCGACATTTTCAAGGACACACGAGAATATAAAAATGAGGCTGAGTGGAAATAAGATCTTGGGAAATTATTTTACACAACACAATGTATGTCGTGTTTGATGATGTTGATAAAGTAGAAGAAAACCTTCATAAGAAGCAAGAAGGAATGTCACAAATGGAGTTCAGTGTGAGGTTCTTAAATAGACAAAATGATTCAGTGGCTACTAAAGCTTATGAAAAACATATAAAGACCCACATCAAATTCTTGCAAAAGGAGAAATGATTTCTCATGAAGACCATATTCTGGTTGAGGCTAATGATATTTTGAAATATGTGCAGATGGATTGAAGCTTGTTTGGATCCTTTTCTATTATGAAAAAGATTTGAAGGCCATCTGCAAGTTGTTCTAAAAATTCTCTCGAGTAGGTAGAATGTATTGTGTTTGAGATTTTTTATAATAGAACATAGTTGTATACTCTTTAATGCTTTATGAAATTGTATACATAATTGAGTTGAATGAAATGACTACAAGAAAATTCAGATTGTCTCCTATTTTATGTGTTTACTTATATGAATGGATGTGTCTATGATGCATTAATTTGTCTTCACAATCAATTGTGAATGTGTAGTATGAATTGCAAGTTTATTTCAAAGAAAAAAAATTAATTTTGTAATTATATTGCAGCAACGTAGACACAACTTATAGTGATTATTAAGTAAAGACAACAAATCTATGAGGAAGCTTCTACAATATATCAATTTCTTTATTATTATGCAAAGTTGAAATAAGATACAAATTAATGGTGCAACAAAGGGCTAGACAAACCTGCATCTACCTTCAATAGTTAACACCAACAATCAACTTTTAATGAGACAAACAAATTGGTCTCATTCAAGTTCATAGAGGGCATTGCCCTAATTTTGAATAATACTAATATAATGTCTATAGAGTTGTATAGAGCATGCACTATGCCAAGTTGTTTGATTGATGACCTTCTAGCACCTTTAAATTTGATATGATAACCCCATTGATATCGTGAATGACATATGAATTTTGTCAACCCATGTACCTGCACATTTGGATCACCATGTGAGACCCAAATTTGTATTCAAATTTCATTTAGAACATATTTTATCTTTTCTCCAATTTCATTTCACTACAAAATATGAATGGTTGCTGAAAGAAACTTACATCAAGAAGTAGGTAGCAACAAATTGGTTGAGTTATCCCAAACATTCACCATCGAGAATATTCATTGCACCTAAAGCCAAAAATTATAAAACCAATACTATATTTGATTAAAAAAATAAAAAATTAAATAATCTAACATATGGGATTACATAGTGAAGAAGAAAGTAGAATGTTTTGAAAATACACCTTGTTAATAACAAAATCTGAAGAAAAAAAATTGTGATCTCTTTCTTCTAATTTGTATGTATCATTCCTAGCATTGTAAGATAAGTTGGTTGATGGTTGTTGCTATGATAGAATAAAGTTCCACAAAAGCATGATTTGTCAAATCATACTTGTACATGTGTTGCCCCTTTATTCTATTGTACCAACATAACTGAAGCTCAAAGCCTTATGGCCTATTTAACAGGTCAATGTCATTATGGTAATAAAACACCCTATTACCATCCTTCCTCCATATTCTTTGAACCCTTCCAATGTACCAAATTCCACAAAAAACACGTTGTCTTGTACTTCGAGAAACACCTTTTCTTGTAGCACGTTCAGTGGGAGGTATTGAATTGCTCTCGAATAACACCCCACAATATAATCCAATTCCAAAGCTAATCGAAACACCCTTTTGTAAGGCCCTCTCATCTCACCTAAAGTATACCCCATTCCTTGCTTAAGTCAACCTATCTTTGGATAACATTGGATTTCCATTCAACTAACTAACCAAGTAAGCTTTGAACATATCCTTACCATCAAGCTCTACCACTGGTTTTACAAAAAAAGTTACATTTTAATCAATGGAATCTAAAATTTCATCTAACTCGCGCCTCCACTCACTTCCCATTATTTGCAATTCACCATGATTGTGTGCCACTAAATACATAGATTGGAATATAGATTTGGAATGAGTTGGTGAAGAGTCACTAGCTACTTCATCCATAACTTGGGATGTTGGATAATTTTGATCCTCCATCCATGGTTTAACCCACCAAGAAGATTTTGTGGGATTCTCCAGTGACATGCCAAGAGATGTTAAAATTCCTTGTGCACCCTTCGATTCTATCTTGAGGGATTCTATAATTTTGTCATCTCTAGATATTGAATCATACTCTGATAATATGTTAACGTTTAGTATCCTTTCTTGGTGAAATTTATTCTAGATACTTTCTTGCTTCTTATGAGATTTATTAAAATGACACCCTTGGAGATTTTATTCTTCTTCTACAACTTTATTTAGGGTTCCAACGATGTAAAGCAAGTCAGTAAAATCATAGGCCCTTTCTACTCCAACCATCCCACCAACTTTGCTAAAGAAGTTCTCACATATATCTGACCTAGTTAGGTGCAAAATAAATGGCAAGTAAGAGCATTGATCTCGAAACAATCTCAACAATAAAAATACAAAGTGGTAAGAAATATTCACATCTTGATATGCCTCTCTACTGATGAAATTTATATTGACATTATTATTAGATTCTTTTCATAGCCAACATAACCATAACGTGAAGAAATGATGAACTCGTGAAGAGTTTCACACTCTTTCCCAAAGAGTTAAACTCTGAGACATAAAAATGTCAATGTAGTTGGCATCAATCATCTAGATATGTCTCTGTACCTAGTGTCCTCTCTACCCTTCTAGTGGATGTGCTTCTCATCTCTTTCAAATAGCTCTGAACATGCCTCAAAGCAATTCTTTGTACCAAACCCCAATTCTGTCGATCTATCCTCTCTATATCTTCACTTTTAAGCTTGTGATCATCCACTTTAAAAGTGTCATAAAACATCCTAACATGATTAAAACTTATTAGCTCTTTTCTTAAAATCAAATCTCGTTGATTGCTAAATAAAGGATTCACTAGATTTTGGTTGTTGTGAATGTATTCTTGGTCATGCAATCTTCTTACATTGCAACCATTGGACAACCCACTTAGTCTCCACCCTTCCCAAGGAATTTGATATCAAATACCTTCTGTTGAACAATAGTCCATCAACATAAGTTATCTTCTTCTACTATCCCCATCTGAGGAGTGACCAACAATAGGTCCCAAATTATTTTCCACATGTCTCTTCCACAAAAATTATATTCTTTCTCATTGTTGATGAACAAAATTTGCATTGAACCTATTGCATGTTGGATGAGCAACCACAACCAAATGAGGAAGCTTTTCATGTAAAGGGTTTGTAATAATAACACATACATAGTGGCCAATAACATTATTCTTAAAATAATCTGTTATGATATCAAAGCCTACAACTCCCTAACCAACAGTCACGAAGAAATGTGATTGGCATCGATGTTCTTCTTTATTACCACAAAAACCCACCAATGTATCACTTTTTGCTACCCACCTAACATTTTTTCTCTCAACAGTTTCATCTTCAACAAGGTAGACAAGAATTGGACCATCTATACCATGTTTGGTTTTATAATAAGCATACACTTTTCCTACTACCTCAAAAATGTAGTTGTGCTCCCTCAGGATGTATGCCAATGAATTTCTAACTTGCCTTAGAGTTGTAGAAATTGAAGGATCATCTAGATTCAAGCTAATAAAGCTATGTAATCTAGGACGTCCCCATAACTTGATCATCTCATAAAGGGATTTAGTGGATGTACTATACCTTCTCTCTGCCTTTGGATGCATCAGGTTGTGAAATATATCCTTGACAAAATTGCAAACTGCATCTTTACGTTGTAATTTTCCTTGTTTATGTGCCTCACACATATCCTTACAAAACCTAAAGACATCCTTCCTTTCAATCGATTCAAACAACTTCTCCTTTAGTGATCTCATTCTAACAGAGAGTATAGAAACCTTTGTCTTTTCCCACCAAAGAGATTGCATTGTTGGTATTTGGCTAGCATTTGAAACCCTAGGAGCTATTCTAAGTTCATTTTGAGTCAAATAGTCTAGTCTTATCCCTCTCCCTATATCCCTCCCATGTCTTTTATTGACACATTTTGATTCACAATATAAACACATCCTAAAATCATCACAATTTGGAATCATCTTTAAAAAGTTATATGTCAATGATTCAAATGGGATCCATGTCTTGTAATAAATATGCCTATATGTGTCATCAATAAAATATGTATTACCCTCATAAAATAGCATCATCTTGGAATACTTCTCTATGGACCATAATTTTCCACCCCTTTGATCATCCATTAGGATATTTGTGTCTAATCTCTCTCCATTTCTACTAATATAGGAATACCAATACCCCCAACATTGCAGCATCAATGGTGATGAATGACCTTTAATAAGATGATAAAACAAAAAACAAACAAATTACAACAGATCATGTTCAAAATAAATTTGAACTTGGGTAGTTAACACACCTGAAGTAGAAGGATATGCACTTGTAGAACCCCTATGTAATATAGATGGTGACGATGGGACCAAGAACCTAGTCAAACTTTCTTGGGACTTATCATTGGTAGGATTCTTGGGTCTCCTGGTTATGCCACTCCTTAAAACAATTATATCATGTGAATCCTCATCTGTAGTAGTGGTGTGCTTCTTTGATTTCATGTGTTCATTTAGAGAATTGACAATATTACCACTTGTCGGCACCAAACAAAACCATTTATTGCATCGTGTACATTCCACTCTTAATGTTTTCTTATCCTCATAGTCTGCAAGTGTTACTTCTACTACCTTGAACAAATTAGGCTCTTGTGTCTTGTTGAAATCATCTAAAATTTTAATTGCTTGATCAATCTCAAATCGATCTCTAAACATGGTTGTCTACTTTTCTATGCTACTTGAATAATTTTCACCATTCTCCTCCATTAAAATGTGATGTTGATGGAGCATTGTTTTCATATGATTGTTTTTTGAAGTTACAAATTGTTCGTACTGCCATGGATACTTCCCCTGTTCCATAATCTATTCCACAACTTTCACAATGGACCTTTATTTTAGGTTCTCCCTTTTTTGAATATACTTTAAGTGTAAGTTTCTCATTGACAAATTCTTCCATTAAACTATTCACTTTTTGATTCCAAGATGCCAATACATCAAGATCAACAACTATGGCTTGTTCCACTGACTTGGACCCATCTCCAACTCTTGGTTGTTTATGCATACCTACCTCCACATACTCTCTATTATGTTTAGGGTTTGGTGTATTTTCTACTATATTTGACTCAACTGTACCAACATACACAGTGTCATGATTCCTCTTAATGCCTATAAGTGTTATTATAGCTTTCCTTTTTTGTTCTTGTTTTATATTTAAAGGATGCCCAAGTGCACTGATAAAATGGAAAGGATATTCAATGAGTTCATCATCCACAATTTCATGATGGATGTCAGCAAGAGTACAACCTTTTGGACAAATAATTGTGCCAAAAACATAATTTTACTCACCGATAACAATTACAAATTCCATATCTACAATTGGATCCATCTACATCATTTTCCACATGTACCTATTAGTTGGCTAAGTAATGGATAAAATTATAATAAAAAATTTAGAAGTCTGGTTATAATATTACTATGAAATAATGTGTATTTTCATCTTTGTGCATGGTATGCAATAGTTTTTTAGAATTTTGCGGTAAAATATTGTGATTATATGTGTCCTACTTGCAGTGAATCTTGCAAAGGATCATATATACAATTTCTACATATATAAAACACCTTGAAATCTAGTTCAATGATTTCAAAGTTCTTCCTCTTACTTCTCATCCAGAATCTCATATGAATTAATAAAATCAAGGGTTTTGAATTCATATCTCTTCACTATGTTGATTGAGTTTGAATAAATTTTAACTTCTTCTAAAGTAGGAGATTAAATTTTTTGATCTTTATTCAAAGGATTCTACGTAGAGGGCAAGTACTGAGTTACACTTGAGAATTTCATTTCTTGTTGTAGCTAATACCAGATATCAACCGCACTAGGTCAAAGGCAATATAGAGAATGTATATTTTTTATTGTAATAATGGTTCATCTAATGCATAGCCCAATGGACAAGGTACTAGTCATGATATTGTGCTGCTAACTGCAATAAGGAAAAAAGTTCTTAGAATTTTAGTAATTTTCCCACTACCATCCATCCATATTCTCGCCATCATTATCTCATTGTCCTTTATTGCCTCCATCATTGATTATTAAATTATTTTCCCACTAATGTCTATAAATCCACTACATTTCAATAATTACTTACATGTAAATTATCTTCCCACTACTGCCTATCAATCCACTATATTTCAATAGTTACCTATATGAGAATTATTTTCCCACTACTATCTATCAAGTAATCACCTATAGTATGATATTCACCTTGTGAAAAATATCATAATTCAATAGGTATTCCAGTTGAGACAAATAAATCATAATTGAGCATCAAGAATTGCAAATAAAGTTGTGAAATCGTGAAGAAAACCCTTTTTCACCAAGACTCCTTGCACGTCCCAGTGAAAAGAAAATGTCATGTCGTTATAAAAAAAGAGGTTGACATAATGAAATTTGTGTCTCGCCGAAAGGTTATGTCCTAGTGAAAACAATTATTCTATGAGATGAGCTAGGAGTCCTAATGAAATCAGGGTTGTGGTGCAACATTGATTGTCTACTTGAGTTGAAAGAAGTGTCATTGAAGCAAGGAGTCTTACCAAAAGAAAATTATCAGTGAGGTATCTTCTTTGTCTTACCGAAAGACCAATTTTGGTGTGATAAAAAAAGTTTACCATGGCCGAGAAGTGTCTTGCCGAAAGATAAAGTCATACCGAAAAGGATTATCGAGGAGACATTAATAGTTTGCCAAAGTGAAAAAAGGTCTTGGTGAAAGGAAATGTCACACCGAAAAACATGAAGTCATCAATGGGTCCCACAATCACATGCTCCAAGAGGTCATCAAAGGAAGCCATAAGCATTCACATTAAAAAGAGATTGTCGGTGAGATATGTTGACTGTGTTAGGATAACCAGTGAACAACTAAGAGGGGAGGTAAATTAGTTGTTAACAGATTATGTGAATTAAAGCACTTAAAACCTTATACCGATATAACTGAGTAAGCATTAAAGAATAAATGAAAATGAGAGAATCAATACCATGCAACCATAACACATAAAACCATGATTTGTACATGGAAAACCTCAATGCGGAAAAACCACGATGGGAAACCCTGCCCACAGTCAGATGATACTTCTGCAACAAGTATATGATTACAATAGGGGCATGCACATGCAGGAAGGCACACTTCCTAGAGAGCACTTCTCATCACAATGGAGTCTCACTGACTACAGAGATGTCAACCACCTCAAGATGTTAGTAATACAATCCAGAGAGAAGAACTGTCGGTGATAGCATCAAACATGCCAAATTATAGTTTCAGTTAAGCTCAATACCATAGGTTAAAAACCTCTTACATAAAACCAACTCGATCACATATGATCGATCAAATCCTCTGCACAAATGATTATTACATTATTTCGTCCTTTCCCATATCCATATATCCACACCTGATCTACAATGAGATCTTACATACATTTATACTAACTCGAGACCTAACCAATTAGGTCAGCTACACAAATGATAATACAGTAGATCCATTACATAATCCTAAAATAAAATCATAGCACATGTCGGCCTAAGGCCAAACAAATAACATCCAGTCAATGAAACATCCCGGAAGCGCATAGGAGGATCCACCAACACGTTTCATGCAAACCAGTCCATAACCTAGATAGCACCAGAACTAAATTAGATCCACACATGCCAAAACAATGACACCAATCAGTTGAGGCACGAACACGATCACCATCACCATCAGCATCCTGAATCCCTTCTATAAGCTACACCAACACCATTTATGCATAACATCAATGATCTTCAATAAAGCATTGCTAGTGAAACCCTTACCGAATCAATAAAGCAAGCTTACTAGAACATAAGATAGAATCCGATCTTCAAGTCAATACCAACTAACTAAAACATACTTCAAAAGTATATGAACCATCCATACAAACATATTCCATCATCTAGATCATACTGGTGACAATCAATTGATTATCTTCCATTCCAATCCACCTACTAGAAGTCGGTAAATAATCAAAACAACAAGTGTTGACATGAATGACAAAACATCAATGGAACACATAATCAATTCCATCATATGGCTAATAGACTGTCTTACCAAAATGTTTATTTCAGTACGACAGTAGGAACCTACTAAGAACAAAAAGAGTCTTGACGATAGTCAGTGTCACATTGGAAAAGGAAATATTGAAGAAACATATGAAGGTTACACCGAAGGGTTGGGATTCAATGTAATTGTGAATGCCAGACAAAGGAAAAGAAAGTCTCACCAAAACAACACCTTACACCGAAAACACAGATGTCGACAAAAGGATTTGTCAAGTCTTCCCGATACAAAATATTAATGTCACACTAACTTGATGTCATGTCCACATGAGTTTTTGAATCAAAGAAATAAATGGTCATTCTATAAGGATTCTAAAATGGCACATACTTCCTAATTTCAATTTAAATGTTGATCCTATGTATGAATAATCATTGCAAGTAATTCTCAAGGCTACCAAGGCAAAAGTGAGGATAGTCAAGGATCAAACGAGGACAAGGATTCAAAATCGATCTCAGAATTCCAAGTAAGTGCTAAATTCAAAGAGGCATTGTGTATATTTAATTGCTATGTCTTTTGCAAATAATGAAGGGCTCTTCGAAAAAACATAGGACATGGAAAGAAAATGAGAAGGAAACAAATGTAGAAACCAAACAAGAGGTGAGACTAAAAAATAGGAGGGAAGGTATTTAAACTAGGACCTAATAGATCAATTTCCAAAATCTAGCCCAAAATCCAAATGACTATCCCAATTAAAACCCGATATTGAAAAATCAGGGGATAGGTTTGAAGACCTAAGGGATGTGTGGACACCCATAAGAGGGTATAAATTATTCTTGTATCATTATAAGAAGAGAAAAAAATATGAGCCAATATGCAACCCATAGACACATAACATAGAGAAATTAGTAGTCCCTAATATCTTTGTAAATGTCAACTTGATAATATTATTGGCTGAAAATTACAAACCACGGACTAAGACAATTTATGATGTCATCAGGGAGCCATTATTGCCTGTGACTAGAGACTATATTTCTAGGATATTTGACCTAGATCTTACCCTTGATGAAAAAAATTAATGCAACCCTTCTAACAAATGAATTTACCAGGCGTGAGGAAGTGTACAAAAGGTGCATGTTGCCAGCCCATAGGCCCAGAGATGGTGATAGTCTCAAGATATTTGATACAAATGAGAAGCCACCATTTGATGTGGAGTTATTTGAGGAGTATTTCAAATACACTTATTACTTAATTTATCAGATTTTGAGTATGGAAGCCAGTCCACTCATGAATTTTGTGCCCATGATATTGGCTTTGGACATCCAAACACATGATGCTTGCTCATTTGATTATGTCTCACAGATAATGGATCACATGAATCATGTAGTACTATGAATCTAGTTTCTAAACTACTTAAGTTTTTCAAAAATAGTTAAGATTTAAGAGGATGAAATGTTTCTTGCATACAAAAGTGTTCCTATCTTTTTAGTAAAAAATAACACAATGTCTCATGTTCACCCCTCTATTATTTTTGTTACATTTAGCATTTTAGAAAACCCACTTATATAAATATAGTTAAGAGTGAGTACTAGAATATCCTTTTTTAATCTTCGAACATGTAGTGTTGAGGTTAAAACACTTCATTGGTGAAGCGGCCTCCAAGGTTCAAACCCCTACTGGGCCATTGTGCTTGCAGGCCTTGTGTCTTTACTGGGTCATTGTGCTCGTGGGTTTGAACAAGTGAAGTGTGGGGATGAGGTCCCCTGGTTGTGGCCTCACTAGTTCATAGCTCCGGGTCAAAAGTGTTTCACGTGGGCCAGAGGGCGTGTCATGCCAACATCGTCGGTCATGCCAACATCGTCGGTCACGTTAAAAAGTTTACTAGACATTAAAAAAAAAAGAGTGAGTACTAGAAGTTGTATATTAATGTAATTTTTTATTGATTTTTTTAATGGTTTTTCAAAGTGGATGCATCCTAAAAATCATATCACTAAGTGTGTGCATCATGTAACTTGCACTAAAATAATAAAAATGTATTTTTTTCAATGTGCAAGGAATGAAGTATAGTATAATCATACATAATTTTTTTAATTTTCATAAGTAGATCAAAATTTATAAAGAAAAATGAACACATGTGTATTTTAGAAATATAGAAAAATTAGTGGAAAATTAAAAATAGATATAGAAACACTAGCAAACAAATATCTAGAGCCTTCAGACAAGAAAAGTCTCACTTTTAATCCATAACCAAGCCTACCCAACCTCAAACCCCCCTAGTGCTTCCATCCCTTACATCAAAGGCAATTCCCATGAAATTGCCATGATTCTTCTCAAAAAAGGTCTTTGATGTTCTTTCAAGCCATTTTCAATGTTTAAGAATCGCATCCATCCACTCAAAGACCATAGAGACATCTTTATAGGCTCTGGTGTCTACAAGATTTTCTTCTTCTATGACACTCCATATATAGGTGTAGCCAGATCCTTATTTAGCACTAGAATCAAATAATATAGTGCAAACATGAAGCATGACAAACCCTCAATTCAGCCCTATCTAACAATTCATATTTATTTAGAAAGAACCCAAGTCTTGTTAAAAGAAGACAACTTCTTCACAATAAAACAAAAGGATTCTATTGAAATTTGCAATCAACAACTAACCTTAATCATAATGATGGCTGGAATCTTAGTGTTTCTTGGTAACCTCTATTATCCAGCCTTTAATAATCATTTACAACCTTCTTGTTCTTGTCCTTTATTAGGCCTATTAGTTTCTTCCCCCTATCTTGGTGCTCCCTAGGCTTTGCCCCTCTCTTTTAACTATTTTTCCCTTCTCTCCACTGCCTTAACTTTCTTCCCCTTGCTTCTTTCTTATTTTTAAGTTTTTTTCTTTTCTTTAGAATTTTCCTTCAATGTGGCATATTCCATTTGGGTTTCCATCTACTTCTCTTGGCTTGGTCTTTTTTTCTCTTTGACTTCTATTTTTTTCACTCTTTTTTTCTTTCCTCTTTCTCTCATTATTAGATTCCCCCCCCTCCTCTTAACTAATCTTCTCCATTCTTTCTATTCTTTTGTTGATTTTAATTTGCTTATTTGCCTTTCTCTCTTTTCTCTTTCTAGAATTTTTTGTTCTTCACTTCATTTTTTATCCTTTCAAGTCTTATTTACTTTTATTCTCCTCTAGGATGTTAGAAATTTATTTTCTTATATATAAAAGGAAGTGCATGTGTGTATGTGTCTATTTAATGTCATTCTATTTTTACTATTTGTCCAATTAATTTTTTTTATTACAATATAGGATATAAATTTTTATCATATATACGATAAAATTTATATATTTCAAATATATATATATATATATATATATGTATGTATGTATGTATGTATGTGTGTACATGTGTAGGGTGAAAAATGGAATAGGGTAGGCAAAGACCTAATTCTGCTCTCATCCACACATTGGAATATGAAAGAGCCTAAGGAGATGATTCACTTTAATTACTTGTGAAAGAGAGTCAAGGAATATCTTTAGGGTTTCTATTCCTTCGCTGCAATGAGAGGAAATGTGCAAAAAGCAAGGCAATGATCAACTATGCTAGGAGATAAACAAAGATGCAAATGTAAATTGAAAAACACTAAAACTTGCAAATCTGAAACTAAGACACTGAATACAGAGAAGGGAGGGGAATTAAAATGTGCACCTACCACTAAAATTTGGGCTTGATTGAGTAGGACCATGATACCATGCCTTGGTCCATGATACCAATTGTATAGAGCTAAATTTATGGAAGTTGTTGTCTAAGACTCTACACTATCAAATTGCCTCAAAAAGTTTAAAAGCACAAAGGACTAGGGTGCCACGCCTTGGTCTCTGAAGACAGAGCATTCTTTGGCCTTGGGTTTGCACCTGTGTGTTCTTTTGGCTCCCAAAGATTGTGCATCCATAAAATCTCTATACCTATACCTGCAACTTGAAAAATGTTGTATAGGTGGCTATTTATGGTTTTGCCTTAGTCAAACCCCTTGTTTGGGTGATTTCCACCTCCACAAATAGCCAATCTAACAATGAAAAAGTGTGCATGTAAGAACCCTGTGTGTATGCAAGATTCTAAATGTAAATCCAAAGTTCTACCGTACGCTTAGAGATTAAACCCTAAATGAATGAAAATGTAAATGTGAATGATTCAAATGCAATAATGGATCATTTCTCTACAAGGAATCCAAATAATATGCAATATTGTTAAAAAAAACTACAATGGCTATAGAAATTACAACTAAACTTATTTGAGAATTTTTATTTGTGTAGAACTAAATAATGCATTTAGTTTATTTTTGCTCCACTTTCTTTCTTATCATATTGTGTATTTATTTCCATGGGCTGGACAAACTTTCATGAAAAATCCATCAAGATAACAACAAACTGATTTCTAGGTAGAGAGCAAGCAAACTAAGACAAAAAAATTGTCTCTCACATGTACCACATGCTTATAAGTCTTAATCTTAGATATTCATTTCTTATCTTTATCAAAATTTGATTAATAAACATTCCAATAATATTAAATTCAAATATTATTTGAAGAATTTTATGTTTTCAACTCAAATAGAAAGCATTGCTAAAAAAAAAATGAATACGCATTTGTCTAAGAAAATAGTAATGAGCTCAACATATTATTAAATTCCATTATCAAGGATATGACACATGTAGAAAAATAGATTTTGGACAACACAAAGATAAAAAATACAAGGAAAGGTTTACACAAAGCACCTATAGACTTTGCTACATGATGTTACTAAAAAGGAGCTGACAAATTAGAGTGTGCATCTCAAATTTTGTTTCTAAATTGACACACTCATTGTCATTGATCTATGGAATAGTTAAGAGAACTCCCTCGACTCAAAATTATATTCAATACCATAACAATTCCATCATATTAATTCTGCTATAGTTTGGGTTGCTCTCCGGCCTTAGCTTCTTTTCTACTAGCTTCCAGGGACATTGGGCCTTCTTTCATCTTTTGGTAGATTTGGTTCACTAGAGGAATTATTGTAATTCAAAACATGAAAGGGTATCAAATTGGAGAAGATACAATATAAGAAGTATCGACCAAGGATGTGGAGGTGTGTCGGCATCGACCAAGATTGGCCAAGAGAGATAGAGGTATTGTGTAGAGAGGATTGATTGGAGATTGTTAATTGAATATTTGAATAAATATTTTGTTGTAATCTTTATGTCAATTCAATTTGTGTGCAAATAATCTATACATTTGTGCTAACTATTATTTAGTTTCTAAGTTTGAGGAATATTTATGTGCTTGCATCAAATGGTATAAGAGATTAGAAAATTCAAATGCAAATGTATATTATCTATAATTCATAAGATGGCATACTTTAGTACTTATAAAATAGTCTTATGGGTTAGAAATTATCATGGTTTTAG
The DNA here is from genome assembly GCF_030272615.1 of Cryptomeria japonica. Taxonomy (NCBI): domain Eukaryota; kingdom Viridiplantae; phylum Streptophyta; class Pinopsida; order Cupressales; family Cupressaceae; genus Cryptomeria; species Cryptomeria japonica. The sequence goes on along the minus strand of NC_081406.1, from coordinate 303,749,570 downwards.
AGCGTAACATGTCTACCCAATTAAGACTGAGGAGAGATCGATCTGCAGTAGCAAGAGATCGATCTGCAACAGAACGTCAGAGATCGATATGCAGATTTTTTGTGTTTCGGATTGATCTCTACTTAGGAGCAATATAACCCCCCAACGGCTATCTCCTAACTATATTCCACAAAATAATTCAATACAATAACTAGAGTATAAAATTCTATCAAGCCAAATAAAAGAGTTATTAAAATAGGCTCGTAAAATTGATCATGTGTTTCTCCATATGATTGTCATTGAAATGTGGTGTTATATTGTAGAGTCAATATGTTAAACAATGGTATTCTTGGGATGGACACACTAACTAAATTTGTTTGGCTAGATGTACTAAAATATATGAGATCTTGTTCCTTCTGAATATGGAGAGTAAACCTAGAGGTAACTTGTCACCCTTGGTAAGTAGAGCCTGAAGATAATAATTAGGATTTGAATCAAGGACCATTTTAAGTACTTGTATCCCTTTACTATATTGTAAAAAATCATATTTGTCTTCCAATATAGCAACTTGATGAAGATATTTTATCAGCACCTTTGAAGATGAAAACAAAATATTTTGAGATTCCTCTAGAGATAGTAAATGTGAAGGCATTCCACACTTAAATTCCTCTTAACTTACCTCCAAGTTTTTCTTATGTTTTAATTGTGTGTTTTTCAAGTATAAATTTCAAGTTTGTAAGTTTGAAGTTTGTTTCCAAGTGTCATTTCAACTCTAGTTTGTCCAAAATTTTTCTATTTTATAGGTGTGAAGTCATGATTGTGTGCCTGATTTGGAATTTTTCTAAAAAAGAATGATATTGAACAATAGCACAACTAGATTGTACGAAAGTGTAAAAAAATAGTACAAAGGCATCATTCAAGGTTACAAATGCATAAAAGAATTGGACAAAGGAGCAATTCTAGGTATTCTAGGTTACATACATGTTCCTTCCCTTGAGACATTGAGCTTAAAATGCAATTAACAACCCTCTTAGATGTGCCATCAAATGTTAAAATTAAATTATCCATTGGAGAAGGAATTCACTTGAACCTATTGTTGATTTTGGACCACTAGTGTCTTAGTCACCAAGCTCAAGAGATTCAATCAATTGTTGAGAATATCATCTTAATGGTAGTTATAGACAAGAGTTATGGCCTTGACAAATGGGGATGCCAAATAAATAATTTTCCAACAAACATTTCAATTTTCCATTAGGTTTGTCCTTATTTGAATGCTCATTTCAACTTCCAAGGACATTGGTTAGTACTAGGTGTGATGATTCTTTGGTTCCACCAAGATCCCTAATATACTACTTTTAGTAAGTTTTCCTTTTTTTGAAAGCTATATAGTGGCTGAATTTGAATCATGTAACAAGAATATCATGCATTCATCTCTACTACAAAGTTTACCCATTTTATAAACACACTCGATTAAAATAAAGATCATTTTGTTCAGCTATATTGTAATTATCAATTTTGTGTTTTATTTTGTTCAGCTATATTGATATTGAAGAACTAGCTACTAACTCCTCGAATTCCTTCAAGTTGTTGATCTAGGTGGCTTGAGGAAAACAAAGATCAAGGATGATGAACTGATTTGTGCTGATGCTCTGAAGTAACCAAAATAAGAAGTGAGTCCCATTGGAAAGGTCATTTGGCAATTGGACTCCCTTCAGAGCCTAGGTAAGTTGTGAAATCCCTAAGTTTGACGAGAAAATTGATGTAGATGTTGTTGATGATTATATTTCTAAATTTGAGATGTATTTGTTTATAATTTCTTAGATTAGAGAAAATTAGCAGAGCCCTACTTAAATTAGAATTCCAGTTCAACAATGTTGGATTGATAGCTTGTTAGCCAAGGAGGAGTTGAAGGAACTCCACTTGATTTAGTGATGGAGGTGAATTTTATTTTGGGTGGTTTTATGGAGGTGAATTTCAGTTTGGGTGAATTATTAGACCCGAAGAAGAATGGAAAGTTGCAATAGATACATGTGCTCAAACACCAACAATAACTACACAATAGAAGCATATGGAGCATATGCTCTCAAGGTATAAAGGCATGTTTATTTTATTGATGGGTGCACCTTTGCATTGTTAGGTAAACATTTCAATTGATAATGTCCTTGACACACCACTACTAAATTGGCCACCATATAAATGACCATTTTTGGACAATGGTGATTTCTAACATAGTGTGTAGGCACCTAAAATATGACAGAGATTTATGCTATTGTTTAGGTCTACATACAATGAAGAAGTCTACATATTGGAAGGAGACAATCATCCATACTTATCACAAGCTTCTGCAGCTCATGTAGACTCAAGGTGAGTTGCAAAATTACCATCAAAGGTGCTCCATGTACCTACAATGGTGAGCAATTTCTAACATAGTGTCATCTGAGACTTTTTCTATTTACCATAACAAGATGTTTTATAACATAGTGGATAAGTACCTAGAATATAACAAAGAGATATATGCTATCATTTGGGTTTGCATGCAATGAAAGGATTACATTTTGGGTAAGGAGATAGTCATGCATACTTATTACAAGCCTCTGCAGTTCATGAAGACTTGAGGTGAGTTTTAAAATTACCATTATCAAAGGTGCTCCATGTACCTACAACTTTTTTTTCAATTAAACATTTGACACAAGAATGAGAGTATTGATAAGTTTGTTGACTGATTGACTTATCTTTAATCTGTATCTTTGATAACAACACTTGGTTCTTGCAAGCATGAAACATAAAAATGACCTTAACTTAACATTAGAGATATTGAATTCTTTGACATATACCAAAAATTCACAGTTAGGTGGTAGGTTCTTGATTTTCACATAGAAAATGTGCTCCTATGCTACATGAGACACATTTGTATTCCCACTAAGGAACCACCAAAGATGATTTGGGGCTTTCACTATAGTTGGGTGAAAAGATAGTGCTACTGCTAATTTTACAAAATTATTCCTATTGTCTGCAATAGGGTCATAGAAGTGTAGTTTCAAGTGACATATGCAAAACAAGCAATTGTAGATAAATAGAAAAACAAATGACTAGGGATAACCTCCTCCTCTTAGTTGTCTTGTTATAATTCTTTTTTGTTTTGATCTATTGTCTTGTTTGGACTTTGGGATGTGCCTCTTTCCACTTACCTTTCTTTTTGTGAATATGCATAACACTATTTTGGAAATGATAATATAGATCCTCATCCATTAAAAAATAATTATAATGGTAAAATTAATAGACCTTGTGTAGGGTCCTCCAAGCCTAGACTAAGGAGTTTGAAGCGTAGATACATTGATTTGACCTTGTGGCCATCAATGAGTGTTGACCCAATAGGAGATGTCTTGAGACTGAAAATTTTGGAAGAGTGGCATTGTTCAGAGCCAACACTTAGGTGTGAACCCTGCCTTCACAAATTATTATCAGTTTCCATGATAATTGACCCTATCCTCATGGTGTTATCTCAATTCATATTAATTTTCCCAAGCCTAGAAGCCAAGTAATGTATCCAAGGGTGTCTAGAAGAATGGAGTGTATGATCATTGACTTTGTATGTTGAAACCATTATACATGCCCCTCCATTGAGGGTATTAAGGAAGATTGGGAATAGTGTATTTTGGTGAAGAAACATGATGTGAGAAGTTTGATGCAGAGGCAAGGTTAGAACTTAGTATTTCATATAAGGACTGTATACACCTAAAAATGGTATGAAGATAATTAATTGAATAAGCAATTATTTAATTAATCCTCCTCCCCAATTTAATTGAATTCATCAACAATTTGATTAAATTTCTCCCTTTTCATCTACTTATTAATAAATCTATGGATTTATTTAATAGGTTCATCTCAATCATCCCCTTTGATTAATTAATTCAAATTAATTAATTCCCTCCATTCAAATTCATTTCTTCTAAATCCCATAATTAATTAAAACAAATCAAATCAATGAATTGTTGAGATTATTTAGCCTTTTCCTATTATTTGAATTTTTAAATTCAAATTATCCTAACTTCTACCACTCCTAAACCTAACCACTCCTAAAACTAACCCATTCTACCTACCACCATGTCCCCTTTCATCCAACATCTTCTAGAACCTTTGTGACACTTGTCACTAAGTGTTCCCTTTCATCCAACCTCTTCTAGAAGTCTCTTGACACTTGTCACCATAGAGATGACAGATGGTCCCTTTAATCCAACCCCCTTTGCCAACCTCTTCCAATTTAACCATTGATATCTTCAGATCAATCTTGACCATTGATTCTTGCCATCTCACCCCTAGCCTTGGAAATCCTATAAATAGACCTCATTTTGGAGCAATATGGGTACCAATTTCATATCATGATTGCATCCCATCTCATTTTCATCTTATGCATTGTTATTATAGGCATCTAGCTTCTATTTTATCATTCTTTAGCAATGTTATCATGCTCAATTTTAGCTTAATTTCATCTTAATCTTAGTTCATTTTCTAGATCAATCATGAATTCATATAGCTTAATCATGCTATTCTTGCTAGATCATGCATTTTCAGCATTCAAATCCTCCATCTAAGTGTAGTCAAGTCATTGGAATTTGCATAATCAGATCTGAGAGCATTTTTCATACTCGCATTTACTAGGAGGAAATAAGTCGATTAGCTATGGTTTTGTCTTTCATTGTTTCAATTTACTAACCATTGTTTGTAATGATTTATTGAGTGCATTGTGGTTACAGGTACAAGTATACTTCACAGAGCATGACATTTTGGCGCCCACCGTGGGGCCAGAATCATCACTTTTCTGGATCAGAATCAAAATGTCGTATGAATTGATTTTCCAACTTGTATGAACTAACTTTTAGCCCAAGATGACACTTCATCCTAACTCGTACGAGCCCATTTTCTTGTCGTATCAAGTATAAATTCATGTCATACGAGTTAATTTCCTAATAAATCCTGTGTCGTACAAGTTGATTTTCACTATCGTACTAGAGCTAATTCTGTTTCATACGAATTTCTGCTTGTTAAATACTATGTCGTATGAGTCTTCTTTTATTCCTATGTGAAATCTAAATTTGTGTCGTACTAACTGGTAAATCATGTCGTATGAGTTTCTACATCTGTGATTTTTTTGACAAAATGCAAGTTAGAATTTTTAAGTTTGTCTATACGTTGGTAATTTGTATTTTTGAAGGTCTTAAAGGCATTTTTAGCCCTTGAAAGTGCCGAAAAAGACTGGCTAAGCATGCTCTTTTAAAATCTCATCTACAACTCTTGGAGACCTTTCCAACAAGTTAAACGACTCATAATTTTGAGTCCCAAGTAGAAAGTTATGCCTATTTGAAGTTAGGATAAAATTTCATATAATTTTTTTTTGAAAATTTCATAGTTCGGATTACTAATGCTAATCTTGTTCTGTCTATGAGATTTTTGGCAGCCTAACTCTTTCATGCCAAAGATATAATTCTAAACACAATCATGACTACTAATGGATCTATTTTGTAGGTTGCCTATGAATCTAACTAAACTTTGTGTATTCATTAAAGTTTTCTAGGCACACTTCAATTTTGCTAAAAGAAATGAACAAATCATGTCTTATGTGATTGTGATGATAGGCGAGTATGCTCTCACCTTTCTTAGGTGATCATAAATCTAGACTCATCTTTTTTCTTTCATTAGTGCATCTCTTTAGTAGGCCTACCCTCCCGAGGAGTTATTAACTCTTAGCCCTTAAGGCCGGTGAGAGGGGAATGACCTAAGTGGGAATGGCTAATGCCAAGTAATCCAACCCACTATAAAATAAATATGTTTTTGATGAAAATCAAAGCAACGACGATGCTCGGGAATAGCTCTCCTCCGTACCTTCGGGTATATCAAACCTTGGTTTTCAAGGTTGGGAGACCTCTTAATTGAGTTTATACCCCGATGCGCCGAACGGATCCCTTACTAGTGCCGATTAAAATAGAAGCTACCTGATTCACCTCCGAAAGGGTGATAATATTTGTGCAAGAGAGATAGTAACTCTCCCAAGACACTTGCCATATCATGCCCCCATTAGCGTTTGGAGTTGGATAATACGGTGTTGAGAATCCATTGCGTGAGACTCAACAGTTGTATTCTAATTAACTATTGGGTGTGTACCTAAGTCAGCAAGCAAAGGTTTTCATTCTCAGCCAACTTCCTTAGGGTTTAGCTTGATTGGAGTCATTTATCACATCATGTGTTTGCTGTGTATTCATCCCTAAATGAGAAAATCAGACACCTAAAAAAGTGGAAAACATCAGCAAAACATCATCAGAATTCAAAGATTAAAATCAGCAAAACAAACACTTTTTACCATTCTCTGCAACCTGTCGTATGAGCTTTAATTCTTTGTAGCATGAGTCATAATATCTGTCAGATGAGTTAACTTGCATAAAATCATTTGTCATACTATCTACTATCTTGTGTCATACGAGTCATCTGTTTTGTCATATGTTCTATAATCCCAAGGCGTACGAGTTGTTGTTGTTTATATAAAAAACTTTGTTCTGTTGTATGGCTTTGTATCTTGTGTCATCCTAAGCTGAATCTTATGTCGTACGAAACTCTGCATCTATCAGTCCAGAGCTGTGTCCTGCATGCCTATTTCAGATTTATCATTTCTACCTGATCAATTTGCAGTAAACATAAATACCTGTTATCTATCAATCCATGCTTAGATTGTCTACTTGGTTTGCTTGGTCAAGTTATCATCAATCAAAATAAAACTCTAGAAGATAAACACCCCAATATTTTCAAGTGCTCACCCTCAACAAGTTCAAAATCTAAACACATCAAAATGCATTATCACCCCCTTTGATAAACTGATCACTCAAACATAGTTTCTCATCAGGATCAATCATCCTTTATCACGAAACTGAAACATTTGGTCAGGATAATCTTGTCCCATATCGTAGGATATATCATTCCTACTGGACCTGGTTCTTATCAAATCACCACCATTGCACTCCTAAACGGAAGATCAAAAAACTTGCAAACCTTTAAACACTTGAATTACCTTTTTGTGTCATATCACTCTATCATCTTGACATTGACAATTGATCACCTATCAAAACAACCTTTTGGACAATCAAATCCTAGCACAATATCAAACACAATGACCATTTTAATTAGAGTGCATAGACATAAGATCATTGAAACATTTGCAATAGCTGAAAATTATATCAACATGACATACCAAAGCAAAACACAAGAAGAAAACATGACAAACCAACATATTAGAGCAATCAAACAAGTTCAAAATCAAAATCCAACTATGTTAAAACCTCACAAGGATTTAAATACATCTCAAAAGAAAGGTGGCTCTTTTATGCACCTCTTAAAGAGATCCCTAAATGATTTGGCTAAAGAAGATCAAAATCGTGCACCCATGTCTAACAATGATCCATTCATCCATAAGCAAATTGAATCTCCAAAGGCATCTATTCCTACACCTCCTGAAAGCTTGCAAGAACCTTCCATAGCATCCTTGCCAAATAGTGCATCCAAAGCTAAAGTTCCCCAAGCAGTATCCATAATGACCATTAAGCCTATTTCAGAGGATCTTATTCAAAGCTCATCTCCTTCATATCCAAGCATTGATTCCTTGCAGCATCCCCATGGCGCTTCCTTGCAAATTGAAGTCCTCATTCATATAACACTTGTTAAATGTGTCCTTATAGATGGGGGAGCTAGCTTGAACATTTGCTCTTTGAGTCTTGTCCATGCTCTAGGATATTTAGAAGATGCAGCTGATCCCCAAAAAAGGATAAAAATCAAAACATCTGGTGAAGAAGAACATTACTCCAAAGGAATTGTGATATTACCTATCAAAGTGGGACCCTTGTAAAAAGATACAACATGCCAAGTTTTAGACTTGGACCTACCATACAATATACTCTTGGGGAGACCATGGATTCAGGATATACATGATATTCTATCAACATGTAATCAGTGCTTAAAATTTCCATACAATGGATAGAAAATCACAATATCAGCAAACTCAAATCCATTGCAGTGTTGTAATAATTTGAAAGCTCAAAAGGTCAGCATTTCAAATAACAAAGAGGCAGCATCTTCAAGCACACAATCCAAGGAACAATCATTTGCATCAATTTTGTCAAACATGGAAAAACAAATGCAGCTAAAAGATCAAGGGACCGGAGAATATTTGCTATCATGGACAAACATACAAGAGAAACTTGAAATTGAAAGAGAAGAAGCAGATGTAGAAGTTGATGTAGTTCACACATATGTAGGACAAACATTAGGAACTAGCCTACTTGAATCAGAATCACATTCGACTGACATGGACTTAATCGAGGATGATCATGATTTTCTTATACGAGGTCATTCTGATGAGAGTATCATTCTAGACATGGAAATACATACTGAAAGATCTGACATCTCTATCATGACCCCTAATATCTTTGAAACTATTCAACCTGAAGATCCTTTATCCTTAAGCTATCTTGAACCTATGGACTAGGAAAATGAAGGACATACCGACATTGATACCTTACCTAATGACCATGCCATATCCTTATATCTTGATGAAATCAAACCTGCAACAAATTTCACCAGGAATTTCCGCAACGCATCTTCCAGTCAAGTGGGTGTCATATCTCCTAGTTGTAAAAGTGAACATAAAGAAAACAATATTAGGTCTAATGCTGAAAACCATTTCTTGGCAACATTAGACCTAGAAATAGAAAAAATAAAGTATGTATCTAACGGTGAAAACCTCCTCGAGGCACTGGAAGATGGGAGATTTGACACTCTGCCTGTGTGCTATCAAGAAAAGTCATCTATTCTGATCAAACTAACAAAGGCAGTTACCATGAGCACAACTGATGTACATCCAGCAATCTCTCTATCAAAACCAGTAAGGCAAAAATACTTGGAACCCTTCAAAAGGAGGCAAATCAATTTTACTTGGTCATATGCAAACAATCCAGGGGCAGATCCATATCTTACAATACATCACCCAAATATCAGTCCAAGAGAAGACATCAATAAAGGAACACAACATGGATCAAGAGTAGGAATTCTATTCATCACACCACATGGTCATACAATTCCGAAAGCATACAAATTAAGCTTTCCATGCACAAACAATATAGCAGAATATGAATCTTTGTTTACAGGTATCAAAATGGTTGTAGAATGGAACATTAAACAACTTCAAGTCTTTAGAGACTCTCAGCTTGTCATTAATCAAATCAGTGATGACTATTAAACAAAATATTACAAACTCATGCCTTACAAAAAGATGGTTAATGATTTCAAGAAGTACTTTGTAGAAATAACTTTTGAATAGATTCCAAGAAATGACAACAAAGTAGCAGACACCATGGCTACACTTGCTTCTCTATTGCAGACATACGAAAATCAACAGCGTTATGAATTCCTGGTTGAAGAGTTGTTTCATCCCGCCTTTAATTGTCCTGATTCTCGAACCATTTGTCAACTTATTGGACACGATTCCTCTCACTGTGGCCAAACTTACACATACCTAAAAGATAATATCCTACCGCCAGACTTATCGAAAAACCAAAAGATAAACTTTATTCGTCAATCCTTCTCCTTTTACTCTCATCGCAGATACCTTGTTTAAACGAAGTCTAGATGGTACTCTCTTACGATGTCTTGAATAAGAAGAATCTGAGGAGGCCTTACATGAAGTCCATAACGGTATTTGTGGCACTCATTCAAGTGGTCTTACCCTTTCAAAAAAAATCATACACTTGGGCTATTATTGGCAGACTATGGAACGAGATTCTTTCAAGATAGCTCAAACATGCAAACAATGTCAAATCCATGGGAACTTGATCCATGCACCAGCACAAGAACTACATGCTTTAGCAATATCTTGGCCTTTTTTCCAATGGGGACTTGATCTAGTAGGAAAGATAAATCCTTCCTCATCTAATGGACACAAATGTATCCTAGTAGCTACAAAATATTTTACGAAATGGATTGAAGTAGTACCTCTCATAAATATCACATGAAAACAAATTCTTGCATTTATCTTGAATTATATCATCTGTCGCTATGGAATACCAATGACCATTATCACTGATAATGGGCGATCATTCAAGAACCAAGATGTACAAGAGCTATGTGAAAGTTCAAAATCCAGCACAGATTCTCCACACCATATTATCCACAGGGAAATGGCCAGGCAGAAGCATCTAACAAAACTATCCTGAAAATCCTCAAAAAGATAGTGAACGATGCTGGGAAAGATTGGCATATTTAACTAAACCTTTCTCTATGGGCCTACTGCACCAGTATCCGCACACCGACAGGTGCCACACCTTTCTCTCTTGTATATGAATCAAAAGCCATATTGCCAATCGAAGTAGAGATACCCTCTCTACGTGTGTCACTAAAAGGTTTCATCCCAGATGAAGAACAAAGAGTATCTAGACTACAAGAGTTAGAACTGATCCAGAAAAGAAGACAAAGTACCTTTGATCATCTAAAGGTATATCAACAAAGAATGTGTCGGAGCTATAATCATAAGGTCAAACCACAAATCTTTCAAGTGGGAGAACTAGTGCTAAAGGAAAATCCACGCAACCAGGTAGATCGAGAAAAGAAAGGAAAATTTGAACCAAACTGGTTAGGTCTATTTGTGGTCACAACAATATTTGGATCAAGAGCATATCAACTATCAACACAAGATGGAGATCAGCTCGAAGAACCCACCAATAGCATGCACTTGAAGAAGTTTTATGTCTGAAAAATCAGAAAAAAAATAAAAAACAGTGAAAAATCAGAAAAAATAAAAAACAGTGAAAAATCAGAAAAAATCAAAAACAGTGAAAAATTAGAAAAATAAAAAACAGTGAAAAATCAAAAAAAAAAAAAGAAAAAAAAAACGAAAGAAAAAAATCAAATATCAGAAAAAGAGCAATAAAAACAGACAGTGAAAACCTGGCAAATAGACACTATCTATCAGCTAGCTCTTCCATCTATTATTTTATGCATTCATCTTCCATCAACGTCGACCATCATAAGCATTGGTACATATGCAAACATCCCAGGTGGCTTCTTACCATGGTTTGGATCATTGGATATATCATAACGACTTTATTTCTAGGCTTGGGGCAAAATCCTACACCTAGCTGGGGGCAAACTTTGATCATTTTGAGCTTAATCAAATAGGTAGAACAAACAGTTAGACAACTCTTATCAAGCAAAAACTGAGACACATCCAACATTGAACATGAGATCAAACTATCAACTATCAAGCTATCACAAAATCAATATAAGCAAGATCACACACTTTTCAGTGGATAATATCTTTTTTGGATAATGATTGTAACATGATTGTTCAACTTTTCTATAATTGCTTTTCGCTATCATGATTTCTAAGTGACTCCAGGATGTCATTGACTAGAGGAACAAGGAAAAAACGTGATATTTTTCTTGTCTAATGTCTGAAAAATTAATCATTAATATGTGCAAATTTATCTCAAGACATGATCATCATAATATCATTGAAGACATTTCCAATTTGCATATTGAAATGATTAATACTGCCTGTTTTATGCAAGCAAAACTCAGGTCATCTTGGTTCAATTATACCTCGATGCTTGTGCTAACTTGCTATATCAAAATCCAAGAAAGAAGTGCTTAGGTCATCATCGTTTAATTATACCATCGATGTTTGCACTCACTTCCCACATTTCAAAAGCTCAATGATGACAAAAACGCAATATAATCTAGTGACTGGTTCGGGCATAGCTTTGCATTTTAGCTTGCATTTCATTCTTGCACGAGATCCTAAAAGCTCATTTTATCCAAGGTTAAATCTATCATAGGAATCATCAAAGTATCATCACAGGTGTATACACAATCAGAATGATAACTCATATCTTTCAGATATTATCGACTTAGCGAAAAATCTTATGCTATCTCTCTCAACAGAATCAATATCAGCATATCCAAATATTTCTGCAAGTTGATATCAACAAACTGTTAGTTCTTTATCTAATCAACCTTATCAAATCAAATCAATCAATCAAACATAATGAATCTATCATGTCTTATACAGGATGTATCCTTCCTGAAACCAGATGATCTGATTCTGATTCATGTCTTATACAAGATGTATCCTTCCTGAAACCAGATGCTCTGATCATGTCTTATACAGGATGAATCCTTCCTAAAATCAGATGTTGTGATCATTCATGTCTTATACAGGAGGTGTCATTCCTGAAACCAGACCGAATCTAATCAATCAATATTTTTCAATCTTATCAATCTAAGCAATCAAGCTAATCGAAGAACTCACATTTTCATCAAACCACGGTTGCAGAAATCAAATCAAATCAAATCTATTGGGATATCAATCTCACAAAACTCCAAAGATCAATTATCTCAATTGATCTCCCGAAGGGGCATCATCATACCAGAATTTAGTGATCAAGAGCTAGGGCATCCTATCAAATCAATATCAGCATCAAAATGAGATTATTCTTTTAATCAATGTGTCATCACACCTCACTTCAAAGAGGGGCAAAATGTATACACCTAAAAATGGTCTGAAGATAATTAATTGAATAAATAGTTATTTAATTAATCCTCCTCCCCAATTTAATTGAATTCATCAACAATTTGATTAAATTTCTCCCTTTTCATCTACTTATTAATAAATCTATGGATTTATTTAATAGGTTCATCTCAATCATCCCCTTTGATTAATTAATTCAAATTAATTAATTCCCTCCATTCAAATTCATTTCTTCTAAATCCCATAATTAATTAAAACAAATCAAATCAATGAGTTGTTGAGATTAATTAGCCTTTTCCTATTATTTGAATTTTTAAATTCAAATTCTCCTAACTTCTACCACTCCTCAACCTAACCACTCCTAAACCTAACCCATTCTACCTACCACCATGTCCCCTTTCATCCAACATCTTCTAGAACCTTTGTGACACTTGTCACTAAGTGTTCCCTTTCATCCAAACTCTTCTAGAAGTCTCTTGACACTTGTCACCATAGAGATGACAAATGTTCCCTTTAATCCAACCCCCTTTGCCAACCTCCTCCAATTTAACCATTGATATCTTCAGATCAATCCTGACCATTGATTCTTGGCACCTCATCCCTAGCCTTGGAAATCTTATAAATAGACCTCATTTTGGAGCAATATGGGTCCCAATTTCATATCATGATTGCATCCCATCTCATTTTCATCTTATGCATTGTTATTATAGGCATCTAGCTTCTAGTTTATCATTCTTTAGCAATGTTATCATGCTCAATTTTAGCTTAATTGCATCTTAATCTTAGTTCATTTTCTGGATCAATCATGAATTCATATAGCTTAATCATGCTATTCTTGCTAGATCATGCATTTTCAGCATTCAAATCCTCCATCTAAGTATAGTCAAGTCACTAGAATTCGCATAATCAGACCTGAGAGCATTTTTCATACTCGCATTTACTAGGAGGCAATAAGTCGATTAGATATGGTTTTGTCTTTCATTGTTTCAATTTACTAACCATTTCTTGTAATGATTTATTGAGTACATTGTGGTTGCAGGTACAGGTACACTTCACAGAGCACGACAAGGACAACAACCACATTGATTAGGCAAGTCAAATAAGGTCTCTCCAATGTTTAGGATACACAAGGGAATCATTAGTCATGTAAGTATGCATGAGCATGGGAATGGATAGTTACTTTCCTTTTAGACTAACTTGGGTCTACGACTCTCAATGGTGTTCATCCCAAAAGTATATGTAATACCGTTCACTTGCACCCAAGGTGTGACTGCGAATTTCATCTTACTTGTCACTGATTTGGACAGTATTGAGAGGATCCTATAAGGATGACTATCACCATACTCTCGATGACTTCACAACATTGATAATGAATTCACATTAGACACTCATGGATTACCCCAATTATACATTATTCAACTTAAGATATGATACAAGGATTGCATACTAGAAAGCCATTGGCATATCACCTGCTCTAAATCACCACAAAGTCATTAGATATGTTTTGAGATGAAAAAGAAGAGTTGATTGGTTTTGGTTCAATTTGCATTATTTCTATGTTCAAGTAATTTAATTTGGTATATTATATTGAAACATGATTTCAATACTAACATTTCAACGTCTATACAACTAGTTCTATAGCCCAATTTTTTTGCCCATGAAGAAAGACCATGTCAGACAATATCAACGAACAACAAAATAAGGAGACAATTGTTAGATTGTGGTCTAAATTGAAAAGAAAAGATGATGGAAAATGTTATTATCCCTACAAAATTTGGAAGGGGTTAAAGACTAGAATACTTCTAAACAAAACAACTAAGAAACATTGTAGGCTACATGGTCACATTGAAAGGGGACATGATTATCATCCATTGGTAAGTTTTTTATTATATCGTTTTAACAATTTATATACATAAAAAATCACTTGATGATAAGATCATGATCATGGTTTATTTATGTTTATCAATTTTATATATGTAGAGCACACACAACCCAAATAATATGGTTTTCAAAGTGGAGGAACATGGAGGTGTGAATATAGAAGCTGAAGATAATGATCCCATGGAAGATGACAATCATGAGCCACAAAACACAATTGAAGATGATAGTACAAATACATTGATCCATGACAAATTTAGTACTGGCGCAGTTGATCATGATGATGAATATGACCTTGATGTTGTTCATGATGTCCCTCTACTTGAGAAGGCATCTAAGGCCCTTTATGAAGGCTCCCAGACAACTCTTCTCTCTGCTATATTGTTGTTGGTGAACTTGAAGGTTATGAATGGTTTATCCAACATAACAATCTCACGTATATTAAGGTATGTCATTATAGTTAATAAATGGTAAATCATGTACCATTAATATTCTTTATATTAACAAATTATTATTATTTTCTATAGATTGATAGGTGAGTTTTTGTTACCACCATCAAATATTCTACCTCGATCATACTGAGAATTATCTGCCATTATGAAAGATATTGAAATGGATTATCAAGCAATAGATGCTTGTCCCAATGATCATATTATATATCACAAACAACATGAATTTTGAACTGAATGCCCTGAATGTCATATCAGTAGATATCGAATATATCAAATAACAAAAAGGGTGCCTCGCAAGGTTCTTCGTTATATTCCACATATGAAATGATTATTCAAGTGCACTAGCTTTGCACAATTTATGGATTATCATGCATGCAATAGAAGTCGAGATGACATTATTCAAATGCCTACAGATGGTTCAACATTTATGGACATAGAGGAAAAGTGGCCACACTTTAAAGAAGAACCTCGTAATCTCAGGCTTTCATTGGCAGTGGACGGTGTCAATCCATTTGGAGAGCTGAGATCTGTTTACTCAGAGTGGCTTATTTTTGTTATCAACAATAACATTCCTCCATGGATGTCAATAAAGAGGGAGCACATAATGTTGGCAATGATTGTTCTAGGTATTTTATCATCTAATAGTCATCTACATTTAATTATAAATATTGCAGTAAAATGGTCATAATAATTATGTAATGTTTTTGTTCATTCGATTAGGTAAGTACCAAGTTAAAGACATGAATGTATATATTGAGCCTCTTATCGACGATTTGCTGGAGTTATGGAATGGTGTCACTATGTATGACATCTCTAGACCAATAGGACAAAGAAAATTTCAATTCCATGTGATGCGTGTATGGACAATACATGATTCCCCAGGGCTAACACATTTTTGTGGTATGTTATAGTGTTCAAGTTGCACATGATAATTGTAATTAAAAAAATTAACATATTTAATCCAATTATACATTATCTTGTAGGTCTTCAAACAAAGGGAAAATTTGCATGTCCAGTTTGTGGTCCAAAGATGAAATCTCATCATTCAAAAAGTTTAGGAAAGCAGGTGTTTGATGAGTATAGGCACTTTCTCCACAAAAATCATAAGTATCAAAATACTGAAAAAACATCTTTTCAATGGGAAAGAAGAGAATACATCAAAGCCACAAAGAATGACACCTCACCTATGGAAGTTGGAATATAATAGAATTAATTGTTAATGTAATGCCATTCCATCTAATGGTTATGTCATAAAACATCTTTTCTATTGTGTTTTGTTTACTGATGATGTGATTGATGATCGTGAAGGTCACCAAGGCATTAATGACCACCTTCCTAAGGGACTAAAAGGTTGTCCTCGACAATTTAGTAGGTTGCCCTACTACGAGCAATTACAAATTGTGCATTTGTTTGATACTATGCATATTGGAAAGAATATAACAGAGACATTATGGAAAATATTGGATGGAAGGCGTGACAAAGAAAAAATTGTCAAAATTTGTAGTGACATTGAGGAATAGAATCATGCAATGAAAAATGTTATTCAATCAAATAGCCATGGAGACCAGATTAATATAAGCGACCTTCCTTGGTTATTAAGGGACCAACAAAGAAAAGCTATAAAATAAGTCATATGAAAAATTCGATTTACCATAGGATTTGCTGCGAACATAAACAATCTCATATCAAAGAAAAGTGAATTTGGGCCAGGGATGAAAACGCATGATTGGCATACCTTCATTAAGGTAATTCATGTTCTTGTGTTTTTACTATATATTTGTATACTGCGCGTGTACTTTTCATTGTATTATGTTAGAAAAAAATGAAAAGATAATTTTATAATTGTTGCAGTACGTTCGACCTCTATCTCTCCCAGATGACTTCGACAATAATGTCAAGCAAGTCATATATGATCTTGGAAAATACATGAGGTAAGTAGTGATATTTGTTCAGTTCATTGTATAGATATTATATTTGCAATTTATTTTACTTTTTATGTAATATATTTTTTGCTTCTTGAATATCTTGTAGGTGGTTGTCATGTAAAGAAATCCATAAAGAAGATATAAAATAGTGGAAGAGAAAAATTCCTCATCTAATGTGTGAAATTTAAAAGTCTCTACCTTTAGCTTTTTTCAATGCACAAGAACACTACCTCATACACCAAGTTGAGGAGATTGAATTGTGTGGACTTGTACACACTAGGTCAATGTGGATGGTTGAGAGGCACTTGAAATTTTTTAAGGCTTTGGTTTGAAAAAGAGCACATCCTAAGGGTTCTATGGTAGAGGGATATATGGTATACCAGACTATGGTGTACATTTCTGAATATCTTCCTAAGTTTGCAGCAAAGATCCACGTGGATTGCATTTGGGATCCCAGCCCCTTTAACAAATTTGAAAGGGAGTACTTGACAGGGAAAGGTAGATTGAGGAAAGTGAGAGGTAATTATAAGATGTTATTGTAGCTAATTAATTCTTAATCTTCAAAATAAATCGATTGTAAGATGTCTATTTATTTTTTGTACAGTTGGTCGAGAGTGGGATGCACTACATTTGTATATCGCAAACAATCTTGATTGGATGGCAGTATGGGTTGAACATTGTCAACATTCTGGTCACACATTAACATGGGAAGGTGTGGCTTCATTGGTTAAAGAAGCTCATCGTAATTGAGATTCCAATGTTACGCAAAGGGAAATTGATTTAGCATATGGTTTAAGAGATAAACAGGTATGTATAAATTTATTAATCACCTATATCTTTATCAACTCACAATGCAATAATTTTTACATGTTTGACATATCGCAGGTCAAACACCACAATGCTATGTGCTACAATGGTCATAAATTTCATATCAAAAAGTTGGATGACATGAAGAAAACTTGTGATTCTGGGATAACTGCAGTCTTTGAGGTGACAAATATTTCATCAAGAAATGACATACATCCTCAAGAGTCTCAAAATCGATACTATGACATTTTGGATGATATACTTGAGTTGGACTTTAATTCCTTCAAATTAGTTTTGTTCGTCATCAAATGGTACAAGCTATGATTGAATAAAAATGATCCTGATAGAACTGTTATTGAACATGATAATGGTTTTACAATGGTTAATACAAGGTCGTTTGAACCAGTTGGGGATGAGTCCTATGTTCTTCCAAGCCAATGTGAGCAGGTATTTTACTCAAAGGTTCCACATAAACCTGGTTGGTCATTTGTTGTTAGACATGATCCAAGAGGAAGGTCGATAAAGTATAATGTGATGGAAGAAGAAGTAGAAGATGATGTAGATGATGATCATGATCAGTAGTTACTCGATGATGATGAAGAAGAAGAAGTTGTTGTTGTTGTTGATGGTGATGGTGATGGTGATGGTGATGGTGATGGTGATGGTGATGGTGATGGTAATGGTGATGGTGGTGATGGTGATGGTGATGAAGACAGTGGTGGTGGTGGTGATGCTGATGATGATGATGATGATGATGATGTTCATGATGATGAATGAAATGTATGATGTATGTGATTAGTATATTATCTATTTAATATTGATTTCTTGATAGAAATTTATTTGATTTATATGGTTGCATAATTAATCCATTATGTTTTGAATTCTAATACCATTACATAATTAATTCATGATGCACCTTTTAATGTTTTTAATTCATGTTCCACCTCTAGCAAGTCCTAATAGTAGAATTATGCCACCCCGAGGAGATGGAGATAGGGAGAGTGACTATCTATGTGACATTTTTTAAACTTTGTGTTTATTTATGGAATTTGGATTGTTTATTAGCTATGTGATGGATGTTGATTTAAAATAAATATGTGATGGATTACATGTTTATGATGATACATGTGACATTTTTTGAACTTTGTGTTTATTTATAGAATATGGATTTTTTATTACCTATGTGATGGATGGTGATTTATGATACATATGTGATGGATTACATGTTTATGATGACACATATGTGATGCTAATTATGATGCTCAACTACATATATGATGATACATATGTGATGCTTATGATACATATGTATTTATTATTTATTAACTTACAAATGTAATGCTTATGATGCTCAATTGATGGTGTTGATTTCATGTATATATTTTGTGTGATGCTATCACCCTTGGTGGGAATAGGTCATTGACTATAGACATCGTCAACCCTTTAGTTGAGGATCCTGCATAGTCTAGATAAAGTAAAGGTAAGGAATTAAAAAAATTACAATGATTATGATGACATCATCTTTTTTTAATTTAATACTCTTTTTGTCTACAAAGTTCATGTTGTTCATGTTGTGTACTATGTAAGTTTTAGCTAACATAAGATAATTGAAGTACATGTGCAGGAACCTGAAACCCTTTGACGAGGATCCTGCACAGTCTCGTGGATCGACATGTATAAGTCAATACACCTTATAGAAACAATTTATTTTTAAAAATTACTTGGAAAACAAACTTCCTCAGTTTTTCAAACCTCAGCATTAGCAACAAATCTAATATAGTTATCAAAACTTGAGGCCCTAGTTGGACTTATTCAAATTTTAATCTCAACATCAACTTTAGGGCTGACTACTTCATCAACATTACCCTCTTTTTCAAAATATCTCTCATTACCAACTAACTCTCTCATTTGATGGAGTGCAGGTACCACCAAATAGGTATTTGTCAAATGTGTCTTCCTCGAGTGAGGGAAATGCAAGAATAGAAAATGAAAGGAGACATGTAGTAGGTCTACAATAGGGAGATCAACTAGAGGTCAAAAGATTAGAAGAAAATTTAATAAATGCATGAAATTTTTCCTTACTCGAGGGGGGTCATGTTCTTATGATGATGAGACCAAAGGCGACATTGAGGTGCCCTTGATGTACAAACATCTACAAAAACAATGGGTACCCAAGGAACTTCCTCCAATAAACACCAATTTTTGTGTTAACGATAGGATATATCGCATAGCACATTCATCGTTACATGATTTGGGCCTATTTTCCATGGAAGACATAAAGGTCTGTTACAACAAAGTTATTGAATTGATGGAGTTTTTCAGACCTTGTTACAATTACAATAATTGGATGCAGATTGTTTGATATAAAAAAAGTATGCGTAGGTATGCACTGTTAGCAGATATATACAACAAAAAGATAATGATCAAAGTAAACAAGTGGCTCTATACATTGATGGAAGGCCAAAAGAAACAGGGAATATTGGAGGTTTTATAAATAGTACGCGACCTGGGTGAACTAATAAACAACCCAATTGCAAATTTGAGGCGTGCGAGGGAAATCATATATTCGTATGTGCGATAAAATCGATAAGTGTAGGGGAAGGGTTGCTAATCGATTATAGTTTCAATCATATAGATACAAACAAAGTTACTATCATGGGGGTGGTACATGCTATATACCATTTAAATTAACCAACCTCCAATTAATGACTCCAATATACCATTTTATGATGAACTTTTTTTGCTAAGTCTATTGGTTTCATTTCGCTAATGTTTTTATATTTTCACTTTGTCACAGGGCAACATGGATCCATCACATAGCACAAAAAGGGATGTAGGTCACGACACTTCTACTGAGCAGGTAAACCTCGTCGTAATTGTACAAATTAGATAGAAGCAAACTGTTACATTATTATGTTCTTTTTTTAGTGTTTTAGAGTAATTTTGTAATTATTAATGATAATCCTGTCATAGACGGATGTTCAGGGAAAGAGAAAGGGAGATGTGATACCTGAGCACCTCTCTAGGGATGTGGACTCAATGGGATTAAGCGATGATGACCCTGCAAATTCCACAAACCCTATGGAATTGATAAAAAAGCTTATTAAAAAAATTAGTAGAGAGATTGTTGCTTTGGCATCCATGGAGCCTCAGAATGATGAGATACGCGAGAGGGTGCAAAAATTGATTCAGACAACAGAAAACTTGCAAGTAAGTAGTAATGAAAGCTTTAATTATAACAAAAGTTCAATAATGGTTTATATTTTATTCTTTTTTATGTGATTAACTAAAATATGTACGTGTTGTTTTTACAACAATTTATGCGTCCTCATCAACCTGGTGACCATGATCAGGGTATTGCAGGTAGTTCAGGTGATGTTGATTTTCTTGGCTTATCACTTGCTTGACTTATCACTTTGAGTACTCAAAATACATCATACTTGATACTATCAATGTTCATAATAAAGGTTCATCCTTGTTTACAATTCTTGCACTTTTCATATATTTAATGTTTTATATATTTAATGTATTATTCTTCAAGTGTTGTCAATGTTCCTGTGCAAATGTCGTTGGTACCTCATCAGAGGTTAGCCCCACCTATATTGTTGACTGCAATGTCTGCAACACGTAACATGCAGACATCCTCTACTGCGCATCATATTGGCTCGTTCATTATTGGTAGATCCCTATTTTCCTCTATCATTTCTTATGTGTTTATTTCCCTTCAAGCCTTCTTTCTTATACAATAGGAGATGCACATGAGGATGCACCAAAGGTGACTACTACTCATAACATACCATCATTTCCTGGATCTTCTCATATTGCTAGTACGGGAACGTTGCAGGCCACATTGGTGGTGAGCGACGAAGAAATGATTCCCTTAAAGATGCAGAAGGTTCTAGGTACTTTAAAATTATTATTATATATAGTCTAATTATAATTTACTTTCTGATCACTCATTTTGGACTAATGATCCCATGAGTTTTTTGCAGGAAATGATATTTTTTATAAAAATCTTAATGACATTGCATTGCAGATATTTGGGTCCACCATACGTAAAAGGTGGAACATCATATGTGAACTAACCCTAATCCACTATTTTGATTTCATATCATTGCTAGAATAGTTTTCCTTTGATCCATTTATTGAACTATAATAAATGTAGCTTCAGTTCATTTCTGAATCTAAGAGGTTTGTTTTTTCTTTAAAAGGTGGAATGACCAAGAAAAAGTGTTAAAAGATGAATTGACAAACCGTATGGTTGAGTGATTTGGAAATGACACATTCGACAAAACCAAGCTCCTTGAAAAAGTTGGCACATATCTAAAGCATGTGAGGGACCAATACAAGACCCATTTAGAGAAGAACGTAAAGTACGAGCGTCCCCCCATGATTCCAGAGAGGGAGTGGAAGGACCTAATTTTGGATGCCAAGGAGACAATTAAAAGGAAAAAAGGAAATACACCACTAGACGCCAAAATAAGGTATGGGATACTATTAAGAATGTAATTATGTACTAATTAATTACTCTTTATATTTATATAATCTAACATATTTCAAACTTTTCATAGGTTGAGTGACACGTCAAAGGCAACCAAGGCAAGACAAGAAAAGAATGGGCAACACAAAATTGACTCTGGTGCTTATATGAAGCTTTCCGCATGAATTGTAAGTATCTATAAATGAAATATCGCATCAAAATATTTATAAATTGCAAATGATTTTTTTTTATCAAACAATGCAAGCAAAATTCACGATACTGAGAAAAAATGCAGGGCTCTAAATTCAATAGAGTGCCCATAGAAGATGATAAAATAATTGCCTACCAGCAAGACTATACAGTCATGGCTGATCGGCTATGAGAATTGAGTGGGCAAACACAAGATTCTGGTGCATCTGTCACACAAGTAAATAAGCTAAATGAAAAATTGTTTCAAATTGAATACTTTACCTGGAATAATCTAATTGATGTTGAGTTCCAACATAAAGTGACTATATTTGTTTTAAATAAGCAAGCAATGATAACAATGTGCATGACATTGGAATGCAGCCTGCTAATCGTGAAACACCACCTGCACATGAAGGTTCGGATGTGCATCCCAGTAGTGGAGGTATTCATTTGCTATTCAAATTTGTTTATGTAATTATTAATAAAATTAAACATCTTAATTTGTAATTAGAGTAGTAATTAATGTAACCTTTTTTGTTAATATTTTAGAGCATGTAGTCAGTGGTGACCAAGTGGAGCATGATACAGGTACACAACATCAAGAACGTGATGTTCCCCAATCAGGTAAAGAGGACCATTGTTATTCCTTTAAACAAATTTAATTGCAATTGGTGTTCAACATTAATGTAACCTTTAGTATTTCAACTCCAGAGGATCTAGAGGGTGTTCAGCATATTGAGGTTGAGGCTAGACAAAATAATGTGGCCCCATCAGATAAAGAGCGCAATAGTTATGTTCTCTAAATTAATGAAATACTTGTAACAATAATAAACAATGTTTTCAATTTAATCAATTTCTTTGTTATTGCAGAGGACCCCCCTTCACTTTAGTGTCCTCGTCCTTAGTATATGACTAGGTATACATCGAGATCACGAGTAGAGGGAAGAACAAATGAAGAGGGGGGAAATGATGAAGAAAACGATGTTCCGCTTAGTCTTTTCATAGCTTCAAAGAAAAAACAAAAAAATAAATGATTGTAATCTACCCTATTTGATAATGACTGATTTTTATGTGTTAATGAATGTAATTATGTGCTAATGAATGGTTATGAATGATATGTGTTAATTAATATTGATGAATGTTGTGTGTTAATTAATGTTAATCAATGTTATGTGTTAATGAATGTTATGCGATATTAATGAATGAATGTTATATTTTATTAATGGTAGAAATAATGAATGAATGTTAGATGTTAACAGGGAATTTAGAGTGATGTTAGGGGGGGGAGGGGCCAAATGAGCTTCCACCTTCATGTGGCTGGCCCTATTAAGTAGATAATATTAAACTATTCTCGAAACCAAGCGAAGATCAATAAGATAACACACTTTTCAAAATTTCATTATGTTGTACAGTTAATCTTATTGAATAATGTATATTGAATCTTAATTGCAGGGTCCAATAGAGCCAAAACGAACAACAACACCACAAGTTGTTGGGTATAATGAACTCCCATATTGTCTTGTATGTACAATAACAGTATGAGTTGCTTCTAGTGTTGATATCCATGGCGGGACTACAAAAGTTATGAATATGACTCATCCTTGTAAGTTTTTTTATTACTTGACATTTTCTTTAGAATTTTTAAATTTTCCTTATCATTTTAAGTCTAACGACTTTTATATGGAATTTATTGTTCTAGAATTTATTACTTGACTCCATGGTTTCTCTGTGTGAGGATTATTGTGACTATATGCTTCTATTACCTAGTGATTCATATGGACTATTATTTAGGCATTCTCCTTATCACTGTTGTATGATCTGCATGGTTGCTATCTTATATTTGTCAACCAATCTTAGATTTTCCCTCGATGAACATGTATTTTCTTGCTATTTTTATTCCCCATAATTTGAGTCTTTCTCATACTATTTTTTATACACTTTCTCATCACCTAGACTAATGCATAAAGTTCTATCATAAGCTAGATAGTCCCTCATTGTTGAAAAGAAAACCTTTGAATAGTAGCATACTATTTTACCATCTTATAACAAGATGGATCCCATGACATCCTTAGTAGAATTTGTGTAAGCTTCAATGAGCAACAAATAATTAGGTAAGGTCAACATTGGCGCATTGTGATGCAAAGCATGAAAATTATATTGTCAAACCTAATTGACAATATTCAGAGCATGATTCTGCTAGCCTATTGGACAAACTGCTTTAACAACTACTCAATTAGAACTAATGGTTCATCCCTCTTCTTAAATAAATCCAAAATTGAATTGATCTAGCCAGCATTGCATTCTTATGAGTATGCCTTTAACTGCTAAGTGTCTAATATGTTTTGAGCATGCCTACTCCATGGGTGTTTTATATGTACACTTCACTCATGTATACCTTGTGCGTGCACCATGTCTGTCATGTGTCTGGCATATGTGTTCTATATCGTATGCGTATTTGTGTTACTTCATGAATGAGATGTTTTTGAGATGTCTATTCCATGAATACCTCTCTCTTGTATGATTCATGATCGATGTGTCTTCAGCATGTCCACTCCATGAGAACCTTTCTCATATATGCTTGTACCTTATGTGTATTTATGTATTACTTCATGGTTTACATGTATGATTCATTCCTTGCATGTATTCATATGTATGTTTTGTGCTTTACGTAGCTCCTTCATGCCTTATATCCATTACTTTATGCCTTGCATATATTCATGTATGTTGATTCTTTTCTTACATGTATCCATTATCTTATGCCTTATGTGTACACTTCACATCTTATGGTATTTATGTATACTTTATGCTATGTGTATGCACATCTTATGGTATTTATGTATAATTTATGCTACGTGTATGTTATATTCCTTAAGTGAAGTCACGCGTACACTTCATGCTTTACATGTATTTGTGCCTTATGTGTACACTCTATGTTTTGCATGAATGCTTCTTGCCCCAAGTATATTCATGTGTATGCTCTATATGTATTATTTATGTTTTATGTACATACTTCATGCTTTAAGTGCATCCATGTGCCTCATGTATATTTATCTTAAATGCATGTTTTATGTATATATACCTGATAAATTGTGGATATTAATGTGGTTGTTGCGTCTTCAACATGATTTCATCATTGTATTATTTATACGTGTACTTTTTCATATATGAATTGTACCTTAGGGGGTATTTGTGTGTATTACTTCATGTCTTGCGTGGATGCTTCATGCTCTTGCCTTGCATGTAACAATATGTATGTTTCATGACTTAAGAGAATTCATGCTCTACATATATTCAAGTGTATTCTTTATGACTTTAGTGGATTCATCCAGATGCCTTATGCTTTGTGTATGCTTCCTACTTTATGCATTAAGTATATTCACGAGTATGCTTCATGATTTAAGTATTCATTGTATGTTTCATAATTCAAGTGTATTTGTTTGTATGCTTCATGATTTAAGTGCTCATTGTATGCTTCATGCTTAAAGGTATTCATTTGTATGCCTTATGACTCATGTGTATTAATTTGTATTCCTCATGTTTTTAGTGTATTCTTCATGCTCCATGCACAACATGTGTGCTTAAGTGAATTCATGGACACTCTACGTGTTAAAATGAACATCCCATGATTTATAAGATACATATATTCACATGTATGATCCTTATTCAAATCATGCCTTAAATATAGTCATGTATTTATATGTACTTCTTTATTGGTATGATCCAAGATTTACATTTGATCGATATCTTATGTGTATTCATGTGTCTTGCGCACTATATGTGTTAAAGGTATATTTTATACTTTATGTAAATACTTCATCCTTTACGGGGTTGACTCATGTTGTTGTTCTTTCAGCATGATTACTTCATGGATGTATGGTCCTCCCTAATTCATACTCATGTTGTTGTGCAATTATTTGAGTTTGAATGGGTATACTAGGTATCATATCACCTTGATTTTTTCAAGATCAACTTGAATGGGAGAGTGGTTGATAATGTAACTAAATTTGCATGGTGCCAAAATTTAATTTGTTGAGGTTGGTTTGCAACTTGTGTTGGAATAGCTCCCCAACTCACTTAAAATATTGAATCCTTTAATTGGACAACATGTATAGTTGTTTGTCTGCACTTTTGGAAGCTGGAGGGCCTTATTCAACTTTGTAATGCAATAATTTATAATATTGGAGCTTGTGTAAAGTAATTTCTTATTCAACTGGAAGGTCTTATTCAATTCTGTAATCCAATCAACTCTTATGTTCAACTTTTAGAGTAACATCCCATACAACTGCAACACTTCAACTTTAGATGAGTTGTCAATTACAATACTACTGGTTGGAGTACTGGAATGGCTTGCAGTGAAATTATATTTTCTAAGTTTGTTTTTTGTTGTATTTAATTCTTAATTGGTTTGATTACTTGTTATATGTATACAAAATGTTGTGCTAGCAAATTTGATTGATAAAGAGGGAGAAGTCGGCCCAGGGGAAAGTCAAAGAAATGAGTTTGAAATTCCTAGACTTGAGCAGCTCCTGAAAAATAAAACACTCTCAAGGTGGGAAATTATTTTTAATACAATGTTTACTATTTTAAGTTTGTTTTATTCTAGTAGATCTTCGTACAGTTCATTCTTTTCTATCTTCCATTATCATGCTTATTTATCATATTGTTTCTTTTCACTCATTGTTTTTTCTTCTTGCAACTTTTATCAATGTAGTTATAATGGAAAGGAGGCAAATCACTTTAATACAATCTCAGTGTCAATTGTATGTCTAAATAAGTTTAAATCTAAAATGCAAAATAAACATTCTATCTATGATACACTTCTCTTGTCTATGTTAACTTCATAGTGATTCACAGTGTTGCATTTCCATAGAAATTAACATTACACTGTAGGATGGATTTCTGGATCCAACTGCATAATAACATTTTCCCAATGTTTTGAGCTTCACTAATACACTCATCATTAGGTAAGAACTAAGAAGTTATTGTCCTTCATGTTACATTGGATTAGTTCTAAATTTCTAATCATTCTGCAAATGTTGTATTTTTTGCAAGTCTTACAAATGGTATCTGAAAGACTGGATATCAACCTTTTTGTTTGCTGCTAATACCTTTACGATTCTCATGTGAGACTAAAACTGATTAAAATTTGGATGAAATCAACTTAGTCTCTTCAACATCCACCTTCACCTTCTTCCAATATTTAATTCAACCTTCTTTCATGGTATTGATAATGGTTTGGGAGTCACTTTCTCAAGCAATGTTTTTCCAATCCTCAATCACAATTTGGAGAACTTTGATCAAAACATGCCGTCAATTAGATTATTGGTTAAGTTTCTAGGTCTACAAATATTTAAGATTGTTTGCC